>NW_028261392.1:64156892-64409392 GCF_051295495.1 Thamnophis sirtalis | reverse complement strand
AGTCATATTTTCAGAGCTACTTTTGTGTGATGAATAGCCATGTGGATCAGATTTTCAAAACACTAAAAGGTTTGACTGGGCAAAACAATGCGTCATAGGGCAACAACATTTTTGAGCCAAGGTAATCTCAAATGGGCTAATTTATAGAACAGGTCCAAAATCTGAAAGCCATGTTTCCCAAGAGACATGAGATTTGGGGACGATATGACTGCTTCAGTTGCTACCGACTGCTTCCGCTGCAGTCATGTGATCTTCCTTTTCCATTTTCTGAAAAGGAAGGAAGGAAGGGAGGAAATGGCATAAAGGAATGGAAGGAAGGACAGGGAGGGAAGAAAGGAAAGGTGGAAAGGAAGGAAGGAGGGGGGATGATTCAAGGAAGGAAGGAGGGATCAAGGGAGAAAGATAATGACAGGGTGACAGAAAGGAAGGGGAAGAAGGAGGGTGGAGGAAGGAAAGGTGAAAAGAAGAGTGGAAGGAAAGAAGGGAGGAAAGGAGGGAGGGAAGGCAGGAAGGCAGGCTTAACAGGGCAAATCTAAACCTGAGACTCACTAGCTATTCTGCTGCATCAGCTAAGAAAACACCTTTATTTTTTAAATTTTTCACCCACTTTCATTGTCTTTTGTAAATAATTGAAGGTGGTAAGTATGCCTAATATTCCTTATCCCTCCTAATTTCCCCACATTTCTCCTGTGAGGTGAGTAGACTGACAGAGATTGACTGGCCCAAAATCACCCGGTGGGGGCCTGATGCCTTAACCACTAGGTCAAACTACCTGTATTAGATTTCATCGTGGACTGGCAAGGGGTCTTCAGCAATCAAATTAATGTGAAAAATGTTTTCCTGCAGCAGCAAAAGAGGAAGAACAAGCAGAACCTCCTCTAAAAGTAAATAACTTTTTTGCAAAACGTGTCTACGTCCTCACATATTTCCCTCTCAGAATTTACAACAGTTCTTTATTTATACATCTCTTTTCTCCCAGTTACAATCCTTCCCTCACTTGATGTTCTCGTAACACTTGCATTTGTCATTTTTTCATTCTTCTATCTGCTTGGTCTTCCTAGGTGAAAGAGTGGGCTGAACTTGCTAGAATTACTTTTCGATTTCCAAAGAAATGAATCTCATTTCTCGTGACAATAATGAGAAACAGAGGAAGCTCTTCCTTTCTCTAACGAGTGATTTATTGGCATATGATTTTAATTTATATCCTGGCCTATCGCAAAATATTGCTCCACACTGTAACTTTTCAAATCAAGAAATAAATCCTAGGGAAAACAGCTACACCCATCAAACAATTATGGATATGCATGTATATATTAATAGGTTTTTTTTTTAAAATATCACCCACTCCTGTTGCCTAATTTTTGCCTTTAGCTTCAAGTAAGTTTCAACAGGAAAAAAATAAGCTTAGCCATAAAAGACAACTTAAACACTTAGGCTGAACTGTATTTTGACCCTTAACCAATGCTCAGCTGATGGAGGGAGAGACAGACTTTCAATAATTGTAAAGACCATGTCATCAAAAGGAAGATCCTCTAATGTCTTGGATTTTTTTACAGCTATAGGCCAATGGACATTACCATTGTTGATTTTTTTTAAAAGAAGCACTCTGAAAAGGAGGCTATTTTGTTGTATCATTGATTGATTGGTTGATTTTGTTTATGTTTTGTCTTCCACCCTTCCTTGCCCTCTGAGTCTAAACTCCATATTGATAGAGCCCAGTTAGTGAGACACTATCAGAGTATGGATGTGAACCCATGTTTCATCTGTATAGCAACTGGTGCATTTTGGTCTTTGATACATAATTAATCTTAGTTGCCATAAAATCTCTTAACAGTTGCCCTTTTGTATATCATTTGTGTGTGTGTGTGTGTGTGTGTGTTTGTGTGTGTGTATGTATGTATGTATGTATGTATGTATGTATGTATAGTATATATCCACAACATACATACATAAACACACAAAGAGACTATATTATAGAAGGAGGCTTCTTACTGTCTGTCTGTCTGTCTGTCTCTCTCTCCCTCCCTCCCTCCCCCTCCCTCCCTCTCCCCCTCCCCCTCCCTCCCTCTCCCTCCCTCCCTCTCTTCCTCCCTCCCCTCCACCCTCCCTCCCCCTTCCTCTCCCCTTTTCCTCCCTCCCCCTCTCCCTCTCCCCCTCTCCCTCCCTCCCCCCGTCTCTCTGTTATGTCAAAGCACCTGGAATGCAGTGGTGGGTTTCAAAAAAATTTCGAACCTACTCTGTGGGTGTGGCCTCCTTTGTGGGAGTGGTTTGCCAACCATGTGACCTGGTGGGAGTGCCTTGCCAGGCATGTGTTTTCTCTCTCTGTCTCTCTCTCTCTCCTTCCTTTTGTCTCTCTGTCCCTTTTTCCTTTTTTTCTTTCATCTCTCTCTCACTCTTTTTCTTTCTTTTTTCTTTCTTTCTTTATTTCTTCATTTCTTCCTCTTTCTCTCTCTGTGTGAGTCTGTCTGTCTGTCTGTGTTTGTCTCTCTCTCTCTCTCTCTCTCTCTCTCTCTCTCTCTCTCTCTCTCTGTGTGTGTGTGTGTGTGTGTGTGTGTGTGTGTGTGTGTGTGTGTGAGTGGTGGGTTTCAAAAAATTTTGGAACCTCTTCTGTAGGTGTGGCCTGCTTTCTGGTGGAACCTCTTCTAACCGGTTCGGTAGATTTGATGAACCGGTTCTACCGAACTGGTGCGAACTGGTAAGAACCCACCTCTGCTGGAATGCCCAAATATGGGAGGGACTTAAATAGCTTGAAATAGATCTATACAGTCTCCCTTTATTTATTTATCAGCACAAATGCAACATACAGTATGCCTTTATGTATGTGTATATGTGTGTGTGTATGTGAGAGAGAGAGAGAGAAAGAGAGAGAGAGAGAGAGAGAGAGAGAGAGAGAGAGAGAGAGAGAGAGAGAGAGAGAGAGAGAGGGAGGTAAATGTCAGTTTGCCTACATCTACATCTACATAACTCAGGGATTTTATATGTTCTTAGGGAAGAGATTGAACTGAAGGCTTCTTCCTCCTCCTCTTCTAAATTAAGGGACACTTATGTGACCCTGATATCCAGCAGTTGCTCTTAAAAACTCTGGCCTTTTTTTAAATATAGAGTATAGATTGTTGAAATTAAATCCTGAGCCCTTTTTAAAAAAAATCTTTTACCGCTTTTTTGTGTCTCCGTCTTCCTGGTTTTGCCAACTGACTGCATTTCAGATCGGATTATATTTGATAAATAAACATCAAGCCCATATTGTTGCACGCTGCATTGAATAATACGGAATGCGTGCGAGATTTGGTACGGCTCGAATGTAAAGATGAAATTGGTGTGTGCTGAATGCAAGCAATGGAAACAAAAAAATACTGTTTCCCCTTCTCCCCCCCCGCCCCCGCTATTTCTTTCTATCAGCCGCCTAGCTGCTGGAGTCTGTGAAACGCCTCCAGTGAATGAGCTCATCCCGTATCTCATCTGACAGCCTCACTTTGAACTGGCCAGGTAAGTCACTTTCATTCCAGCCCACATCCTGAGCTAACAGCTGAAACTCAGCAGCACGCTGCCATGCTAATGTGGATGTTACCCTGCTGCAGGTGACAGATTTCAGAGCTGGCAGCCATTTGCTGGACGAAATCCTCAAAGTTCCCTCTCAGCCATGCCGCCGACTTAAGTTTGGTTGTCAAATTCTCGCTGGATGCCTAAAAGAGGAGTTGTCTATAATATCACTCCCCTTAATCATTACATATTTGTTGGCTGGCGGAGAAGTCATCAAGTCTCAACCAACTTGTCTCGTCTGAATAATATATAGTTCACACTGAGTGAGAAATAAAGTAGATTGGGGGATTTCCAGCCCAGCTATGAGGCAAGGAGCAGTTATTCACTTTGCAAAGAACTCCAGTTGCTCCAGCCACAGGATCTCGAGCTAAGGTTAGCAATAGCAATAGCAGTTAGACTTATATACCGCTTCATAGGGCTTTCAGCCCTCTCTAAGCGGTTTACAGAGTCAGCATATTGCCCCCAACAACAATCCGGGTCCTCATTTTACCCACCTCGGAAGGATGGAAGGCTGAGTCAACCTTGAGCCGGTGAGATTAGAACCGCTGAACTGCAGATAACAGTCAGCTGAAGTGGCCTGCAGTATTGCACCCTAACCACTGTGCCACCTCAGATTAATCCTTGGTTGCAATAGATTTGTCACCTACTGGGCTACGTGGCTGGTCTTACGAGCTTATGAGTCCATTGGGTTGCCACTGGTTTTGGTCCTATGGCAAAGTATTGGTCATTTGATCACCAGTTATAAAGGGTGGTAGAAGAACCTCATTCTACTATATTTTTCTGCGTATAAGACGCGACGTTTTCATTAAAATGTTTACTTGAAAATGGAGGGGCGCCTTATACACAGGAGGCCGAGAGGAGAAGGCGTGGCCCAGTGGTGGGATTCAAATAATTTAACAACCGGTTCTCTGCCCTAATGACCAGCTGGGTAGGCGTGGCTTGGTGGTCATGTGACTGGGTGGGTGTGGCCAACTCAACATCACTCAGGTCATTGGGCGCTTTGTCTTAGCTGTTACAATGTGATAAGGGTTAACCGGAGAGGCAGTTTCTGTAAGCAGGGCAATAAAGATGAGGCTAGAAACAACACCAGAATGTTTCCTTCCTGCCTTCCTTACAGGATTAGCCCTGTAAAGCAGGAAAAAACCAAAAGAAGATTTCTTCCAACAACCAATTATCTGAACCTCGTAGAAAGTTAAGAACCGGTTCTCCCGAATAGGTGCGAACCGGCTAAATCCCACCCCTGGCGTGGCCCATCCTCTTCCTCCAGCTCTGCCAGATGAGCCTCTACTTTATATGCAGCTCTATCATTCCTCTCTATTTCAGTTGTTTCCTGTATCACATGCCACTCTAGGTTTCATCTCTATTGTTCCTGTGATGCATTTCCTGTTCTCGTATTACACAATCTCAGCACAGTGATGGCTTGTAGTGTCCTTACTTACTGTACATGAAACATGGGGGCGTCTTATACATGGGGCATCTTATAGACAGAAAAATACAGTATTCTTTGATACTTTGGGGTGGCTTCCCCAAAGTTATCAGGATCTTCCAATCAGAGCTCAGCCGTTTCTACTTTCTTTTTCTTTTTCATTTTCTGAGCTTGAACTCTGTCTCTGTCTAAAAATGAACAGCAAGCTTCACGTTGTGCATGGCAGAAAAGAGAATCATCTTACACATTGTACCTGAGCAACCCTGGGACAGCAGATATTAAATCTGAATGCCATGGTCAGTTTTCACCTTAGAATGAAACAGGGAGACCCATAGATTTGCAGAAGAATCATATCAGGGGTCTCCAAACTTGAGAACTTTAAGACTTGTGGACTTCAACTCCCAATTCTGGGAGATGAAGTCCACAAGTCTTAAAGTTGTCAGATTTAGAGACCTCTGGAGTACACACAAGCACAAACACACACCTGGTTTTGGGGGGGCATCTCTTACCTTGCCTTTCCTCTCTAGCAATCTGCATCTGAATTTTTTAAAATAAATTATCCTAGTGGAAGAGAAAAAAAATAGTCCTTTTTGTAGGGAATAGATTTTCCAAATAGTTGCCCAACATTATGTAGAATGGAGTAATCCATAATCTATTACTAGAGCTGAGGTGGCGCAGTGGTTAGGGTGCAGTACTGCAGGCCACTTCAGCTGACTGCTATCTGCAGTTCGGCGGTTCAATTCTCACCGGCTCAAAGTTGACTCAGCCTTCCATCCTTCCGAGGTGGGTGAAATGAGGACCCAGACTGTGAGGGGCGATATGCTGACTCTGTAAACCGCTTAGAGAGGGCTGAAAGATCTATGAAGCAGTATATAAGTCTAACTGCTATTGCTATTGCTATTGTTATCTGCAGTTCGGCGGTTCTAATCTCACCAGCTCAAGGTTGACTCAGCCTTCCATCCTTCCGAGGTGGGTAAAATGAGGACCCAGATTGTTGGGGGCAATATGCTGACTCTGTAAACCGCTTAGAGAGGGCTGAAAGATCTATGAAGCAGTATATAAGTCTAACTGCTATTGCTATTGCTATTGTTATCTGCAGTTCGGCGGTTCTAATCTCACCAGCTCAAGGTTGACTCAGCCTTCCATCCTTCCGAGGTGGGTAAAATGAGGACCCAGATTGTTGGGGGCAATATGCTGACTCTGTAAACCGCTTAGAGAGGGCTGAAAGATCTATGAAGCAGTATATAAGTCTAACTGCTATTGCTATTGCTATTGTTATCTGCAGTTCAGCGGTTCAAATCTCACAGGCTCAAGGTTGACTCAGCCTTCCATCCTTCCGAGGTGGGTAAAATGAGGACCCAGATTGTTGGGGGCAATATGCTGACTCTGTAAACCGCTTAGAGAGGGCTGAAAGATCTATGAAGCAGTATATAAGTCTAACTGCTATTGCTATTGCTATTGTTATCTGCAGTTCAGCGGTTCAAATCTCACCGGCTCAAGGTTGACTCAGCCTTCCATCCTTCCGAGGTGGGTGAAATGAGGACCCAGACTGTGGGGGCAATTTGCTGACTCTGTAAACCGCTTAGAGAGGGCTGAAAGCCCTATGAAGCGGTATATAAGTCTAACTGCTATTGCTATTGCTATTGCTATTCCCTGTCTTTGGAAATCATTTCTATTACAGTATTTTTCTTTCATTCTATTAGCAATCCCAACAGCAACAACATAGGAACAAATGATAAAGTATCTTCCAAATGAGGCTGTTGTGTTGGACTTGCTTCAAAAACAGTTCCAGGTTTGTGGGTAATAGAGTGAATTTATAGTTTGTCCATTGTTTCCTTTGGAGAGCTGTGGGCTTTCTACATAAGGTAGCTGCAATATAAAAGAAAAACACACATTTTTGAAGCTGTCTGGGTGGAAGGCATCTGAAACAGAGAAAAGTTGGAAGAGGAAAAAATAAAATATTGGCAGAACGGAATTCCTGCAGGGTTATACGGACATCTAGTGGCCCTAATGGAAATTTCATCTTGCAGTCCTTTAAAGCAGTGTTTCTCAACCTTGGCAACTTGAAGATGTCCGGACTTCAACTCCCAAAATTCCCCAGCCAGCGAATGCTGGCTGGGGAATTCTGGGAGTTGAAGTCCGGACATCTTCAAGTTGCCAAGGTTGAGAAACACTGCTTTAAAGCAGTAATTCTTAAAATATTTTGCTCTCGGGGGCCTTTCCTCTTTAAAGCATGTAGAGGTCCCTAAAACAGCTTTTGTGGGATGGGTTCAATTTATTGATATATGCCTCATTCAATTTTTAAATTGATATATTTGCTGCCACTATTGCTTCACGTGACTGTATAATGGGATTTTAATCATTATTTTCCGGTATATCTTTCACTTTTTCATCTGAAATACAGATTTAAATGAAAACAAAAAAAGCATTTCCAATATTTTGTATAGTTTTTGCTATTGCCCCAAACTCTTTAACATTACTTTTCTTCATTTACATCGTATAAACTCCAAGGTAGGAAAAGAAAAAGATATTTTTAATACTTCCTCTCCAATTTCACTATTTTTTTTATACATGTCTTTGAAAATCCAGTCCAAGAATGTGACCAACAGGATAGGAACACCCTTTTTTTCAACAAAAAAAAAGGAAGAAAGGAAGGAAGGAAGGAAGAAGGAAAGAAAGAAAGAAAGAAAGAAAGAAAGAAAGAAAGAAAGAAAGAAAAGAAAGAAAAAAAGAAAGAAAAAAAGAAAGAAAAAAAGAAAGAAAGAAAGGAAAGAAAGAAAGAAAGAAAGAAAGAAAGGAAAGAAAGAAAGAAAGAAAGAAAGAAAGAAAGAAAGAAAGAAAGAAAGAAAGAAAAGAAAGAAAAGAAAGAAAAACTCTCTATTAACTTTACTTTTCAGTAAGGATATGTTTAACCTTGGGAAACAAACCGGAAAGAGTTTTCACAAATAAAAATAAACTGCACTAGAAATTTAAGCTCAGGAGGAGAAGCCAACTGTCATTTTGATATAATAGACTTGCTTACCTAGAGCTAACTGGGAATAAACTAAACAAATGTGTTTGAACTTGGACCAAGACACTTAAAGTAACAAAAATGGGTCAATAACAGGAAGGAAGGAAGGAAGGAAGGAAGGAAGGAAGGAAGGAAGGAAGGAAGGATGGAAGGACCGCCAATAGCAACCCATTATTGTTGCTGACAGCAGATAGTTGAGTCTTTAAAAGAAGTATGTTTGTAATGGATAAAAATATAAGAATATGGATTTTCTAATATTTAAAAAGAGTCAACATTTATAAAGATTTAGACTTCTTATTCTTTGAGCCATTTTGTAAGGAAGAATGCTGTGACTCCAAGAACAAGAAGTCTTTCTTGTTCTCAAAGAACAGGAAGAAGACATAATGGGATGTGTCACATTTTTGGGGGGGTTGGAGGATAGATTTTATGATTTATTCCAGTATCCAGTGGCTCAGGCCAGCATGGCCGCTGATGTGATATCAGGAGCTTTTCTACACGACATGGCTAGAGAACATTGATGTACGACGTAGGTGAGTCAAGTCTTCAGGAAGCTTAATCCCTCTTTTCAACTTTTCCTTGTTAAAAGAAAACAGAAAACCTAGAAAATTATGTCATGGAAACTTAGCCGCTTTGTCTCCAAGATTCTACAGTGCCATCTGAGATTCTGCAAAGTTTATCCTGAGATTTGCCATCCTCTCATATACAGCTTTTGCAGAAAAAAATGGTTTGGTGTTTTATCTTCTATATTTTGCTGGGGTGGGCGGGGGGTGGTGGTGTTTGTATGTGTCCCTACCAATATTCTCATGAATACAGGAAGCAAACCCTTAAAAGTCTCTGCTACTATTGCAAGTAAGATGGATAGTCCTGTCATCTCCCATGGAAAGCTACCATCCTGCAGTCTCCTTATGAAGAGCAGCCTTCTGGAGCACATATGAGTGATTTCCTTTCCTCTCCTTATCTAGAGAGGTTCTAAAAAAAAATCAATCTATTGACCCATTCTTTGGTCTTTGCCATGGTCACCAGCTCACTTTCAGAGAACATAGCTATAGCAGTTAGACTTATATACCGCTTCATAGGGCTCTCAGCCCTCTCTAAGCGGTTTACAGAGTCAGCATATCGCCCCCACAGTCTGGGTCCTCATTTCACCCACCTCGGAAGAATGGAAGGCTGAGTCAACCTTTGAGCTGGTGAGATTAGAACCGCCGAACTGCAGATAACAGTCAGCTGAAGTGGCCTGCAGTACTGCACCCTAACCACTGCGCCACCTCGGCTCTTCAATTTGCCATTCTTTCCACAGAAGCCCAAAATGAACAGGGACATGCAGTCAGGGGAAGCAGGGGAGGCAGAGCCTCACCACTGTCATCATGAAAAGAAAAGAAAATGTAAAAGGAAAAAGGCAAGAGCCGAGGTCAGGCTGAGCTAGTTGCTGCCAGGGAGGAAGGAGGGGAAGGGAGAAGAAAAAGAAAAAGAAAGAAGGAAACTTATTTAGCAAAGGAGAAAAACCAAATGCTGCCGCTTTAAATCGGAACTGAGCATGCCTGGCTGTGGAATTCTGGGAGTTGAAGTCCACAAGTCTAAAAAAATTGCTGCCTCACCAGCCATAAACCTCACCGCACGTCACCGAAAATGAAGCATCTGTGCTCTGACTGACAATTCCTCTAGCTAATCCTAACATCTCTATTTGATGGGAATGTCCCCTGAAGGTTCCTCCTCAAAGATAGAAAAATGAAATAAAAAGGAAGAACAATTTATTTCCCACCAAACAGAGTAACAGTGTATTAAAAAACACAGAAGACATTTTTGACATAGTATTAAATAAAATACGGTAAGAAATTACTCCCCAAACACTCCATTGTTTGTTATAGTTCAATCTGGAAATCTACTCCTGGCCTACCAGTTCAATGTTTCTGGCCGGATTACTTCCTTATTCATTGCAACTATCTTTTGATGAAAGCAGTTCAGTTAAAACAACTGGGTGAGAGATTTTCCTTTCTAAGGTAGAGTTTTCTCTGATGTGAGCAATCTGAAAGCTCTCCTGATAGGTGGCAACCATGAATTGAATGAATTGAAGCTTCTCTTAAAATATTTCTCACATCCCAGCTTTCCAACTGGGGCTTACAGCAAAGTGTAAGACAATATAGACATACCATATTATAGCATTGCAGCATGAACTGATTATTTTAAACAGCTTCTATTTTTTAGAGAAATATTCGGCTAGTACAGTCAGAAAGTGAGAATCAGGCTAATCCTTTAGATTCTGAGCCAGGGGACGTGAAGTACGAAAGACGAAGTAAGTTGAAGAAGGCTGTCACCAAAATATTTCCCCTAGTGGTAACAGGCTAATAAGATAACTTATCAACATTAATTATTTTGTCTTAGTAGTTAAGATATAGATAAATCCACTCTCCCCTGATTCCCTATTTGTTTGCTCCATTCAATTTAGTAATTCTAAGATTTACGCTATGGTATCATGGCTTCAGTTAAAAAACTGATTTGATTTGAAGCAAGTAATTCCACAAAAATATTTGTTTGAGGGACTGCCACAAAGAGGGGGGGTCAAATTATTCTCCAAAGCACCAGAGTGCCGGACAATAAATAATGGCTGGAAACTTATCAAAGGGAAAACAACCTGGAATTAAGGGAGAAATTTCCTAATAGTAAGGACAGTTAACAAGGGGAACAGCTTGATTTCAAAAAGTGATGCGTACTCCATCACTGGAGGTTTTTAAGAAGAGATTCTCCTACTTGATTAGAAGATCTCCAAGGTCCCTTCCAGCTCTATTCTATTCTATTCTATTCTATTCTATTCTATTCTATTCTATCAGTATAAACCAATCGAATAATTGTAGCAGAATCTAAGTTTTAAACTTAAGAGAGATCTATTTGGTAACAAAATTTATATTGAGCACAATAGGATGATTCAGTATGAAAGAAACCTAGTGGCACATTAAAATTGCATTTCTCTAGTCCTTTAAAAAAACACCTTGATGTTCTTTCCCAGAGAGAGAAAGAATTGGGGTAAGAAATGTGAAATTCACACAAGCCCAAAACCTGAGAGAAAATTTCTACAAGATGTCCTATAGATGGCATTTAGATCCTAAAAAATTGGCCTCAATGTATTCGAATTTACAACCCAAATGTTGGAGATGTGGTTCTCTTGATGCTACATATTTTCATATGTGGTGGACTTGTCAAAAGGTTAAGGCATTTTGGATAAAAATATGGTGGATTATACAAAATATTCTTGAAAAAAGGATAAAATTTACTCCTCAGTTATTTTTGTTAGGTATAATTACTGATTGTACAGTGGTAGAGGTTAATCTGATTTTGCATTTAATAACGGCAGCAAGACTGTTGGTGGCACAATACTGGAAGAAGGAAGATTTGCCTACAATCCAAGAATGGACACTGAAAGTCACAAACTTAGCTGAGATGGCGAAAATATCTGCATATCTTAAAGACCATTCAAATGAGAGATACAAACGAGATGGGGAAAAAATGGATCGATTATATACAAAATAAATATGGAACTAAGAAATTCCAGATAGCCTATGCTTAGGACTAGGAATGATTTGAACTGTTTAAAGTTAGTTCAGCAAGGAGGAGCTAAGTTCAATGTAAAGAGGTTATTAATTTCTTACTTTTATTTTTTATCAATATATCTTAGACTGTGGTTGTTAAATATCTATACCGTGTACGGCAGTGTTTCTCAACCTTGGCAAGTTGAAGATGCCCGGACTTCAACCCCCAGAATTCCCCAGCCAGCATTCGTTGGCTGGGGAATTCTGGGAGTTGAAGTCTGGACATCTTCAACTTGCTAAGGTTGGGAAACACTGGTGTACGGGTTCTGGGAAGTCGGGGGGGGGGGTAGGTTGTGGGGGCTTGGGGGCTCAGGGGGGGGAACTATTCCAGGATTGATTTTAAAGTAGTATGATTGCACATGTATGTTGTCTTCTCTTACAACATGGTATTGTCTATGTAACAATATACATGTGATTATATGTTATGGAAATGAAAATAAAATATTCTTCTTACAATTAAAAAAACAACCCTTGATGTTTAAAATAGCTTCTAGTTTCATTGCAATTTATCTTATCAGGACTCTTTCACACCTGACTTTCCTTCCCAGAGACCAATGCAATTGTGGAAAGGCACAAGAGCCGAGGTGGCGCAGTGGTTAGGGTGCAGTACTGCAGGCCACTTCAGCTGACTGTTATCTGCAATTCGGCAGTTCAAATCTCACCGGCTCAAGGTTGACTCAGCCTTCCATCCTTCCGAGGTGGGTGAAATGAGGACCCAGACTGTGGGGGCGATATGCTGACTCTGTGAACCGCTTAGAGAGGGCTGAAAGCCCTATGAAGCGGTATATAAGTCGAACCGCTATTGCTATTCTCTATCAGAGTGCAAAGAGAAAATATCTGCTGTGAACTCTGCATAGGCATCAGGAAGAGCATCTAGCCAGTAAGCACTCAGCCCCATTCAGTTGCCCCGATCCCTCCTCAAAGCAACGGATTTCATAAAAAGAAAATAACTATGGACTAATTGAAATCAACGGGGAGCTTTAAAATGCTTAAACTTTATTCTTCCTTCAAATGTTGATAAATTTTAATCTAGTAGGAGATCTAGTTCTGATTGACTGAGGTCAACTCTGCAGAGCAGTTTGTAAAATGAGACAGGAGGGACATAAATGTAATAAATAATAAATACAAATAAATAAAATTCAACAGATAGAGCTGAGGTGGCGCGGTGGTTAGGGTGCAGTCCTGCAGGCCACTTCAGCTGACTGTTATCTGCAGTTCAGCGGTTCTAATCTCATCGGCTCAGGGTTGACTCAGCCTTCCATCCTTCCGAGGTGGGTGAAATGAGGACCCGGATTGTTGGGGGCGATATGCTGACTCTGTAAACCGCTTAGAGAGGGCTGTAAGCCCTATGAAGCTGTATATAAGTCTAACTGCTATTGCTATTGCTATTGCAATTTATCTCATCAGGACTCTTTCACACCTGACTTTCCTTCCCAGAGACCAATGCAATTGTGCAAAGGCATGAAAAACATCTGCATTGTATTATACATCAAACATATACAAATCCATTTTTGCACTCAGCACGCATGGTAGGAAATTAGAAACTGGCAACATTTTTTTTTATCAACAGAATAGCTGCATTATTCAATCATGATAGCAAACACGATTTCCCTGTGTAAGAAAAATCATGTAGATCGAACAAAGTAATGTTCCTCGCAGAGAAGTAAGGACCTGGGAGACATTAGGAAACTCTAAAAAAAAATTAATTTCCATGAACATCTGGAGAAGTGACAGTAATTAAATTGATGCACACTCAATTATATGGGGGGACAACAGGTGTATCTACAATTTTGCTTCTTCAATCCGATTTTGTTTCAGAAATCAAATCATCAGTACCCAAAAGCTTGAGCTTGAAAGTCATAAAGAGCCACACTTACAATGTATTTCTCGTGCTTCAGAAGAAAGTCCTTCAGAAAAAGCATATTGGTTTATTTACAGGTAACAGATTCCAGGAAGAACAACATTTTTTTCTTTCTTCATTGTCCCACTGAACGACCCTTAGATGCCTTCTTGTATTTGACTTTAGTATCTGAATGCTACAATATAACTGGATTAAACATGATTTATTAAATTTCAATTAACTAAGCCATAAATTATGGTGTAAGGCATTCTAGATTAATCTATACATTTAAGATTAATCTGCAAATCCTGTAGCCTCAATGGAGTCAACGTATTGACTAAATTGGAGAACTGGGGTCAGAACACATATATTTATTCAGAAATGCACTCATGCTCCACCAGAATTGGTTCCACCACAAAACCGCGGTAGACAAAAGCGCGCTCGACGAAAGCGCGTACGTGACGTCATCGCAGCGCGACGAAAACATCGCACTGTGATCGATAAATGTAAAATTAAAGCGAAAACCTTACCCTAAGCCCCCCAAACCTAACCCTAACCCTAAACCTAAACCTAACCCTTAACCTAACCCTAAACCTAACCCTAAACCTAACCCTTAACCTAACGCTAAACCTAATGCTAACCCTTAACCTAACGCTAAACGTAACCCTAACGCTCTAAACCTAACCCTAACCCTTAACCTAACCCTAACCCTAACCCTAAACCTAACCCTTACCTTTATGTGAATCGGCTTGCTTTAATTTTATTTTTATTTCATTTTTTAATTTTTTTCGTCGCGCTGTGATGACGTCACGTATGCGCTTTCGTCGAGCGCGCTTTTGTGGACCGCGGTTTTGACGGGTCACGCCAGAATTTACCCTATATTCTACCAAGCAATGGTCCCTGCCAAATACCATGAGATTCCCTTCACAGCTCTTGGCATGGAAAGAATCCCATCCAGCTACAGAATTATGAGGGTCCAGAAATGTGTAATCCCTGGTCTGGAAATCGTACATGAGCAAACTCTACAGGGATCTGCAGATCTTCATGTTCCAACTATATCTCAAGTAAAGATGTTATAAGACAGAAGACTGATAGAAAAAAAATGTAACACAGGAAAATAAATAAAACATAGGTTGTTCTCTTAGTGATTGCACAACAAGGTAAGCTTAAAATGTCTTTGAATCTTGCATGCATACAAAATAGTTTTGTTTTCCTTTACTTTTTTAAATATATATATATATATATATAATTGGTAGATATAGAAATAAAAGATAAGAAAAACAAGAACTTTCACACGCACAAAAATATCCACAGGCTGCTTCCTATTTTCAAACATCACATTTTAAAAGTTGTATAATTTGTTTCTACAAGCTTGCCCTTATCTGAATTCTGTTAACCTTTAAGAAAATAAGCCACTTTTACAAGCAATGTTTATCCCACTGTTTTTCCTATACTCATCTCTATATTTAGGCACTTTCACCGCTTCAAATGTTGTACAATATTTAACTTAACTGCTGTTAGGGAGATTGACATAAATTGTGAATATACATGCTGTAGTTTCTATCAACTAGAAGGTGAACACTTGCTGGTAATTGGAAAACCTGATGTTTCTTAAATAGCATACATAATGTTCCGTTCAAAAATAATGTAATATCAGTTCATGATGAAACCGGGGGAAACCTCTACTTTGGATGATTGACACTTCCATCAATAATACTGACCTTCACTATGAATTTTATTTCATTTACCTGGCTAAATTGCCACTTGTAGAAGCACCCCATTAGGAACGCCAAAAAGCATTTTGAGAATGAGATTTAAAATAAGCCTCACTCACAAAGATCATCTTCAGGGAATTGGAGGAGAAATTTTGGCATGTTATTCAATAGATTATTAAGGAAATACAAATGGGTCAAGCGACGCCTTAATAGCAGGTTTAGAACTGTAGAGTTTACTGTGAAAAATGAAACTTATTGGAAGCTTATTGATTTATTTTTCTTGAGGATCAGCAGTAATCTTTTACTTTCATGGCATCGTCTATTTTCATGATTTAGAGCTGTTTCTAGGGATAAACCTATTCAATATCTCCATCTCCTGCACATATACACATTCAAGGGGCCTAGAATTCAAACTCAAACTACTTTCTCTTGGCTGATAAAGGAAACAATCAGATAAGGCACTACTGCTTAGACTTGGCATAAAAATACAATAATGAATAAGTTAAATATTTTTTACTGCCATTTCATGGTGCTTTTAATCTGCTGAGGGAGGCAGCCACTTCATCTTAGGAAATGATGATGGATCTTAAACTATTTTCCATTTTCTTAATCAAGAACATTGGCTCTTGTAAAGTCATGTGCCAAAAACGAAGGATGCAGATTAACAGATAAACTTAATGGTAAAACAATAGAAATGTGTAACAGTGGAATATCTTCATCAGATTCCATTTTGAGCCCAGAAAGACTGTCTGTGGATACTCAGCAGATATGAAGCAATTTTTTTTCACCGTACAACTTAAATGTTTACATTCCAGCTGCTTTACTAAGATCTCTCTATGAGGCCACCCTGTGATTTCTTACATAAATTATATACATTGTTTAAAGATCTGTCAAATCTATCACGCACATAATTTAATAAAATTAGTCAGCTATTTGCAATCTGCCTTTCCGTGATGCCAAACGTCTGGACCAATATTTCCTTAGGTACTTTGATTTTTGTCTTAAAATATTTAGCATTTTATTGTAAGGATACAAATCACTCTACCCATGGGTTCAGTTGTTAAACGCTGCATCAGTTTTGGGCCAAGGGAAATTGACTCAGACTTTGGGCCCCTCTGCTTATATATTTGCACTGATTTTTCTGCTAAGCAACCGTAAGAGATAAAATAAAACAATTAAACTTGACATTTAAAACATTGAAATTAAAACATTGGAATTAACTTAGATGTACAAGTTGAAAATCCTCTGTAGAAAATCTAAACACTTTTTCAAGGAAATAAAAGAGATCCAAACATGGGTGTGCCATTGTGCTCCAAGCTAAAACCCTTTTTAAGCATGTATATAGCATTCTGGTACATGTAAATAAAAGGGATAGGGCTTAGTTCACAATTGCTCACCACTGCTTTTGTCAATCTGGTTCCTTCCCCTTTACCCCCTCTGCACAATTATAGTTTAGAAGAGGGTGCACGCCAGAATTTGAAGAATATTCTTTCCTGCATCCTCAAGAAAAACACTTCAGAAAAAGGTCTTGAAAGGATTTTTCTGAAGATATTGTTCTGTATCGTCTATAACAGTGGTCCCCAACCCCCGGTCCGCGGACCGGTGCCGGGCCGTGGAGTACCTGGCACCGGGCCGCGCAGCGGCCGGGGGCCATGATCGCTGCAGCGGCCGGGGGCCATGATCGCTGCAGCGCAAAGGCTCCTGGGCCGTGCGCAAAAGCTCCTGGGCCGTGCGCAAAGGCTCCAGGGAAGAGAGCCCCGCGCAGGTACGCAATCAATGTGTCATCACGAACAACGCCCTCCCACCCCTGCGCGCGCTCAGCGGGCCACGGTAAAATTATCAAAGGCTGACTGGTCCGCGGCGATAAAAAGGTTGGGGACCACTGGTCTATAATACTCAGTAGACGCTCTCCATGGACACAAATTGGCCTATGTTACCAACTGTTATCTTTTATTCTGGTTCCTCCAGTTCTCTATATTACTAGAAATTTGTGCCATAAATGAAGATTGTATAAAAAGGTATGTAATATGTGTATGATCTTCCCAATTCTAGTGCCCAAACTGGATGAATCTGTGGCGCAGTGGTTAGGGTGCAGTACTGCAGGCCACTTCAGCTGACTGTTATCTGCAGTTCAGCGGTTCTAATCTCACCGGTTCAAGGTTGACTCAGCCTTCCATCCTTCCGAGGTGGGTGAAATGAGGACCCAGACTGTGGGGGCGATATGCTGACTCTGTAAACCGCTTAGAGAGGGCTGAAAGCCCTATGAAGCGGTATATAAGTCTAACTGTTATTGCTATTGCTATTACTTGTTGGAAGTTGTTGTTGGAAGGAGCCGAGGTGGTGCAGTGGTTAGGGTGCAGTACTGCAGGCCACTTCAGCTGACTGCTATCTGCAGTTCGGCAGTTCAAATCTCACCAGCTCAAAGTTGACTCAGCCTTCCATCCTTCCGAGGTGGGTAAAATGAGGACCAGACTGTGGGGGCGATATGCTGACTCTGTAAACCGCTTAGAGAGGGCTGAAAGCCCTATGAAGCGGTATATAAGTCTAACTGCTATTGCTATTGCTATTAATTTTGATTCTCAATTTATCATTACTATTTCCAAACTCAGTTGTTCTAGTCCTGTGCCTTCTTAAAATAGGTGAGACCGTGTGCTTGTCTTCTGTCGATATAGCAAAGAAATTTTAACATTTCAAAGTTCTGGAGACAGCAAGCTTCTTTATTGTGATATAGTGGCTAAATATATGAACTGGGAGATCTGTGGTTCAAAGCTAGCTGCTTTAACTTTCCTCTGTAAGCTTCTCAGCTACATCATGAGAAATGGGATGACAGCAGTGGTGAAATTCAAAATTGTTTACTACCGGTTCTGTGGGTGTGGCTTGGTGGGCGTGGCAGGGGAAGGATACTGCAAAATCTCCATTCCTACCCGACTGTGGGGCCAGCCAGAAGGGGAAGTTGCCAATTCTCCAAACTACTCAAAATTTCTGCTACCGGTTCTCCAGAAAGTGTCAGAACCTGCTGAATTTCACTCCTGGGTGATAAGCTTTGATCAGTTCCAATAGGACTTTTATTTTTGAATCAAAACTCAAACCTATTTTATTGGTTTATTTCAAATACAGATAGAACACTTTGACTTTATAAGCATGTTCACAGCCTTTTGGCTCCTTAGTCACGTCCAACTGCTTTCTATGGGCAAGCTGAAATATTTAGAATGACTTCATTTGGCAAAAACTATGAGTGTGCCAATATGAAAAAAGAAAAATCTAATCATTAATTGAAGGACCTAAATTACAGCTTTTGATCACTTTTGTTTCAATTGCAAATTGGGCCACTGCACTCATTCAGATTGCCACGAGTGAGTCTTTGTGCCTTATTTTGGTTTTATCCAGTTGTAGATAGCTCAGCCTTCCATCCTTCCGAGGTGGGTGAAATGAGGACCCGGATTGTTGTTGGGGGCAATATGCTGACTCTGTAAACCGCTTAGAGAGGGCTGAAAGCCCTATGAAGCGGTATACAAGTCTAACTGCTATTGCTATTATGGTCATCCATAACTGCATGCAGCCACATTCTGGACCAGTTCTCATTTCCAGATAGTCTTCAAGGAGTGTGCCATGATTTCCTTCCACACTTGCTCCTAGCAATTTAAGTCCTGCTTCCTTTCATTCTTTAAGATCAAGAGTCAGCTTTCAATAACGTTAAGCAAATCAAGGGCCATTCAAGGACACACAAAAAGCTGGGATTGTTCATTAGTTTCAGCTGAACTTTCAAGAATATCATTCTTTTTTTTTTAGCAATAACAAATGTAGTCATATACCAGATTCTGAGGGTTGCACGCATGTCTGTTCCATCATCTTAGCGTGAGAAAGTCTAACTTTTCTGCCAAAACAGACAAAAGTTCTGATGCAGTTAAAAAGAATAGATACCAGGCGCAAATTCCAAGAGATTTAGGAAACATCTACTTATTACTGTGCTGCGTAAGCAAAGAGGAGAAACATGTTTACGTAACCTGGGCCAGCAGTTCTAGAGTCTCTTTTTCCAGAACGAATTGACAATAGCCAACAACTATGGTAGCATCTGACATTTATACAAAAGATGATTATATTTCTTGTACGCTGTTACAAAGTGGGATGACTTTGTTTTTTTTAAAAAAAAGCAAAACTGTTTCCAAGGTTTCCCCCATAAAAAGAAATATTTACAATAGGCTATTACTAATCAGGATGAATTGTATTATATTAACCTTTATTGCAAAATAAAGAATTCAACAAGTTAGCAGCAGATAAAACCAAATAAAGTAACATAGTTTACGGCAAGTTTATTGAGGCAATCCAAGGGTGTTTGGTTTTACAAACCGTGGAGCAAAAGCTGACCACATATATAAAAACTGAGTCATACTGGTTGGATAAGAGATGGTTTGGATAGTTCTTTTAATTTCCCATAGTCAATCTAGATGGAGAATTCTTAGCCTTTCTGATCCACACTACTAATTTCAGTCATGCTTTACAAAACCCTAAAAAGAGGTTTCTTGAGTTGAACAGACTGATTTCTAACCCATGGTTTCCAGTGAACCAACATTATGTTTCCTATAATACAACTGTACAACAAATAATGGAAATGTGAGACAGTAAATTTGATAGTCTATTGAATTGAATTGAATTTATTATTTATATGCCACCCTTCTCCGGGAGGACTCAGGGCGGCGAACAATTCAAAAGGGGGAAAAGGGGAACATAAAAACGAAATACAAATAGTAAAAATAAGCAACAGTCGCACAACCATACATGTCGAGAGGGGAGGGAACTCATCACCCCCAGGCCTGCCGACACAGCCAGGTTTTGACGGCTTTTCGGAAGGCCTGGAGGGAGGTGAGGGTCCGAATCCCTGCGGGGAGTTCGTTCCAGAGGGCCGGAGCCGCCACAGAGAAGGCCCTCCCCCGGGTAGTAGCCAGATGGCATTGGCTGGTAGATGGAACCCGGAGGAGGCCAACCCTGTGAGATCTAATGGGTCTGTGGGAGGTAATTGGCAGCAGGCGGTCTCTAAATTTGATAGTCTATAATATAACCACACAGTAACATTTATTTAAAACATTAAATAATAATGCCATGGGACCAAACAGATGATATTCCGTGTTTAAAAAGGGATATGAAATGTTTTAATGCATACAAGGGACAATTCATTGTTTGTCTTGTGAACCAATTAAACATTCCAAATAAAAGAAAAATGAATGACTTAATGTGTTGCTGGTTTTACTTAAATATACATACTTATTAAAAATAAGATTATATCACATCTTTTGTTTTCACAAAAAGTTTTTAAAAAACCTATAGAATCCTGTCATGATTTTAAACATCTAATTCACACTATCATAAAACCGTTTAAACAGTATGACAGATCTTTTGGTAAAGTCTTAATAATACAGTAGATGATAGAATAGCTATTAAATGAAGTAAGCAACTTACTTTTTTATATAAAAGAAAATGAAATAATGATTTTACAAATCCAGCAACTATTGAATAAACAGTTTTTAAAAATTGCAAGGTATTATAACTTTTTTAAAAATATACCATAGAGAATGTAATATAAAAATCAGATTACTGGCACTAAATCATTCTATTTGTGTGAGTTTTTCCAGCATACTTTAAGAGCAGGCTTAGAGCATTCTCTTACTCTTGTTTTAGATCTGCAATTAGCAATTAAGACATAGCTGCGTAATAAGAGATTTAAATCTTATGCAGATCAAATTCAACTAAAATGGCTTATCCCACAAGGAAAATAAATCAACAAAAATCACTCCATCTCAATAGCTATAACAATGCTAGAATAGAGGTACATTTCCATTAAAGAAGAAGATTGGACCATGTAATGGATTGTGGGTGTGAGGACAAGATCATGAACTTTTAACTGAGTGGGTTTCTGATGTAACTTCCAGAATTGGGATAATGTCAGCGTTCCAAATATCATGCAGAATTAAATCAGAGTCAAAGGCAAAACGATCCTTAAAGTTCCAATTTAATAAGGCAGACATCTTAGGCACATCTGTGTTAATCCCAATATTGGAAATGACATCAGAATTCCACCCAGTTAAAAGTTCGTGATCTTGTCCCCACACCCACAATCCATCACATGGTCCAATCTTCTTCTTCCACGCTGGCACCTACACCCAACTGCTTCCGGTCAGGTGCAAAGGGTGCGGAGACAAAAGATGACCTTGAGCTTCTAGAAAGGATTTTTTTATTTTGAAAACAACACATTTGGACCCCTTGCTATCCCCCCACCCCTTAATGAGAGTGTGGCAGGCCAAAGATTCTTAAAGGAACCACTGCAGGCCTGACATGGACATTGTCAGCAAAATAGAAAGTAATGTTCAATGTAGATGGAAGTTAGTTAAATCTGCAGGAAGTTTTATAGGAAGTAGTTCTTGCTTAACAACCTTGCTTAATAACCTCAAAATTATGACGGATTCCCCCAAAAACTACTTTTGGCCCAGTTCCAGAGATCTGATGGCTGCATATAACCTCATGACTGGATTTTGGATGCTTGGCTCACCTTTACAGCCTAATGCAGCATTCCATAATCACATGACCACCTACAGGGTTTGCTGGTTTCCCGTCTTTTCAGGGAGTTTCTGGAACATAATACCCATAGGAATAGATGGATTTGCTTAACCTCAGCATTCATCTATCTATCTATCTATCTATCTATCTATCTATCTATCTATCTATCTATCTATCTATCTATTTATTTAATTTATAGGCCGCCCAATCCTGAAGGACTCTGGACAGCTTACAAAGAAGGGAGAAAAAAGAAAAGAAAAATAAAAAGAATAGTTTAAAATTCCCAACATGCATACATTTCTGATCGGGGCTGGACCTTAACAATGAGGTCAACAGCCCCAGGCCTGCCGGAACAGCCAGGTTTTAACAGCTTTCCTGAAGGCCACGAGAGTGGGTATGGTCCGGATCTCTGGGGGTAGCCGATTCCAAAGAGTCGGAGCAGCCACAGAGAAAGCTCTCCTCCGTGGGCCCGCCAGCCGACACTGTCCGGCTGACGGCATCCGAAGGAGGCCCAATCTGTGGGATCTTATTGGCCGTTGGGAGGTATGTGGCAGTAGGCGGTCTCGCAGTTACGCTGGTCCTAAGCCATGTAGGGCTTTAAAGGTAATAACCAACACCTTGAATTGCGTCCGGAGACCAATTGGTAGCCAGTGCAGTTCGCGGAGGACAGGTGTAACATGGGTGTACCTCGGTACACCCAATATCGCTCGCGCGGCTGCATTCTGGACCAGCTGTAGTTTCCGAACGCTTTTGTCATGTTCGCTTAATGATGCCACTCAGGAACTCATTAAAAATGAAGTGAACCATATCCCAACCATCCTGGCTATCGAGACTTTATGGAAGTTACTGATGGCACCCAGAATTCTCCTTAGGATGTCAGTTTAAAACATTTAAATCTTATTTTTGCAAGGACTTACTGGAAATCAAGATATATAGCTTATAAATTCTCCATTGCAGGGAGCAAAACAGTCATAAAATTATTTGCAGCACATAACAAATCCATACTTGCTATTTATACAAGCCAAACAAGAGAAGAACACTTAAAATATAATACAAACAACTAATGAAAGATTAGTATTCCTGAACACCCTGTTGCATAAAAACATTCAAAGGATGGAATTAGAATTCACTTGCACATCTGATATGATTTTAATTTTCTCTCAATGAAAAATTATAGTTATCTGTTATTATTTTTTTTGCGGGGGGAACCCACACCAATGATTATTTTTGCATATTTATTTGCATTCATCAGTTTTTTTTAAAAAAAATTCTAAGATACATTGGCTGTAGAATGGCATTGGTTGGAATACTAATCAGTTGGCAGTAAAGAAATATAAATGTTAAAAGCTATGGCTGAATTCAGATCATGTATTAAGAATGCCTGATGTTTATAATATATAAACATTCAGTAACAGCTAAATCAAGAGAGGGCAAAAACAAAAAAAAATATGTGAATACATCCCAGTTTTGCAGAATTAAATACTATTATTTAAATGCTTATACATGTTTGCAAAACAAAGAAGAAAACTAGAATATATTTCTAGCAAAAAGATCCTGAAAACTTTCTTAAACTAGGGACTGGGGGTGGGGGCAACAGTTAAAGAGCAAATTGGCTGTATATGGCTCACTATAAACTCTCTGAAGTGAAATCATGATCGACCACGGAAGTTACTGGATTACATCCATTAGGGAATACGATTTCGTTCAATCTATCTTGAAAGCAAAGCTCTAAAACATGACCCTTCAGTTGATCTTCTGTTCCAGTTTCCAGGGGCATTCATATTTTTGTTCTGAGATCAACACAAGCTTTGAAACAAAGCATTTTAACAGCCAAGGATCACTAATTTTGAAACGGCATTCAAGTAGGAAAGATCTGATCATACATATTTGCAATACTTGCCATTGCAAACTGCTACAGCTTGGCAAAGAGGATCGTGTTACTTCAAGAATGGATATTTGCCCAAATATGAGATCACTTGACAACATTCCAGTCAAAAGCAATGCAGTTACCGTAACTTCTCATGTTCCCAGCACTTGAATAATATACGTTAGACAGTGAAAATGTCATAGCAGGTATGCATGTACTATGCTTCAGTGTAATGTCTGGCCATAATAAAGGTTTAAAATTCTCTTTTGTGTAGGAAGGGAGGTGGGGAAAAACTACTAAGGGAAGTAAAGGCTCTTGTGGGCAGTCAAATGGTGCTTTTGGGTCAGAGGTGGGTTCCTATCAGTTCGCACCTATTCGGTAGAACCGGTTCGTCAAATCTACCGAACCGGTTAGAAGAGGTTCCACCAGTGGACCCGGAAAGCAGGCCATACCTACAGAAGAGGTTCCAAATTTTTTTGAAACCCATCACTGCTACACACACACAGAGAGAGAGAGAGAGAGAGAGAGAGAGAGATTGACACAGAGAGAGAGAGAGAGAGAGAGAAAGAAAGGAAGAAATAAATAAAGAAAAAAGAAAGAAAAAATGAGAGAGATGAAAGAAAAAAAGAAAAAAGGGACAGAGAGACAAAAGGAAGGAGAGAGAGAGAGAGAGAGAGAGAGAGAGAGAGAGAAAACACATGGCCGGCAAGCCACTCCCACCAGGTCACATGGCTTGCAAGCCACTCCCACAAAGGAGGCCACACCCACAGAGTAAGTTCCAAAAGTTCTTGAAACCCACCACTGTTTTGGGTGCTGGAGCAAAGAAGAAATAGGAACAAATTAACTCTGAACAGATTTTTAGTTCCTAGCAAGGAGTACATACAAAACGAATAACTAGATATAAGATTTCTCTTTTATTATCTTATTCTAGAATTTTTAATTTTATTAAGTGTTTTATTTGTTCTGGTCTATGACTGTAATACAATTCCGATATCTGATATTGGGTCAAATTTCTGGTTCAGTGGATATAGCTTCGTCTCTAAACTATATGAGATGCTTAAGAGACCAGGCTATAAATTGGAATGTCATCCGTTTTAATCCCATCTTCAACATGAAGTCAACATTTGAGTGATCTTATGCCAATCACTCTCAGCCCTAAGAAGACGTCAGCGGCCAGCCACTTCCCGAAACACCTTCCAAGAAAACTACAGAGAATTATCCAGGCAATCACCAGGAATCAAAAGTTGATTTGAAGACACAACCCCACACTAAGAAATCAGTTTTATTTATGTATTCAATTTTATACCTACTCAACATCATTCTTTTAGCATTCAATCTGTACTTGTTTCCTGAGTGCTGGACTCAATTGTTCAACTAGATTTAATTCTTCAGGTACCAAGCATTGGCACAGCCCATCTTGTCAAGATTTACATCATAAGCACGAACCAGCAAGGGAAATATAAAGGAATTTTCTGTTTTGTTTGATAGCAATAACAATAGCAGTTAGACTTATATACCGCTTCATAGGGCTTTCAGCCCTCTCTAAGCGGTTTACAGAGTCAGCATATTGCCCCCAACAACAATCCGGGTCCTCATTTCACCCACCTCGGAAGGATGGAAGGCTGAGTCAACCTTGAGCCGGTGAGATTAGAACCTCCGAACTGCAGATAGCAGTCAGCTGAAGTGGCCTGCAGTACTGCACCCTAACCACTGCGCCACCTCGGCTCTTTGAGAAGGCAACTCCATAACTAAAACAGATGGTGCAGTCTATTCATGAAGAGCAACACTGTTCTACCAGAGAGCTTATCTGTATATTCCTGCTTGTTACTTAGATGGGAAAATAACTATATATACTAAGGAACCAAGAGAAGGGATGAGAGCATGCCTATGGTTTGGCTCTGAAATCTCTCACACGTTCCATAAACTAAATACAGAATGATGATTTCATAGGGTGGCTCGTATACAATACCAAATTGGGGGGTATTTAGCAAGCCATAACAGCCTCAATTATTCATTTACTGTAAGGCATAAATTCATGGATCAAGTTATGCTAAAAGAAAGTATTCCCCATTGTAATTTAGAATAATTCACAAATTGCAACAATAACGGATGGTTGCATGGGACAGGAGTGTGATGGAAGGGGAAAGAAAGAAATCTATAGTGCTTAAAAAAATTAAAAAAAACAAGTGGTTTGCAAAAAACGTTTATGCAGAATAGTTTCCTATATGTTTAGGGCTCAATTGGCAATACAAATAATTGTGAATATGTCCCTAACTGTGAAAGGAAGCTACTCTTTGTTTTAATAGTTTAAGTCCCTTTATAGAATGTACAACTTTACTTAAAAAGAAACAAACATTTTTTTTTAAAAAAAGAAGTCCCTGTCCTTTAACTAAGTTAAACTAAATCAGGAGCTTACTATGTTCAACTATATAAAAATTCAACAAAACAAAGCAATGTTATTATCTACTTCATTTGTGCTTGATGCTGTTAAATGAATGGATGGTGGAGATGGATTTAGATTTTTAACACTCATTTCACAGTGATACAAACATTTTTTACATAATTCCCTGGGAAGAAACAGTTGACTTAGAATACAGCATTCATACCACCACGGATTATTCACATAAAAAATGAGAGTACTGTATTATTAAAATAATGGTTGTTCAACTCGGTTCCACCACAAATGCGCGTACGAGAAAAGTGTGTGTGACTAAAGTGCGGTGACAAAACCGTGCCGTCAAAACCACAGAGACGAATGAGCGCAGAAGCACGCTGTAACATAACCCTAAAAATAACCCTAAACCTAACCCTAACCCTAAACCTTACCTTAACTTAAATCGCGCTTCTGTTGGCGCGCTGTTGTCGGTGCGCTGTTGTCGGCGTGCTTTTGACATCGCGGTTTTAGCCCCGCGGTTTTGTCGGCGCGCTTTTGACGTTCGCGGTTATGTCGTGCCACAGCTCAACTCAGCCTCTAACTACCTAAGATTACTGTACAACTTCCAACATGTTAAATAAATCAATATATTGGGGAAAAACCTTGCTGGGGAGAAGTGTTTTAAAGGAATGAGGAGAAATGTGCAAGAATAACTCTGGGTCAGAAGATTTATATGATCTGAAGAAAAACGAGTTGAACCATTTTTTAAATTTTACTTTATTTTAACATTATTATCTACTATGATGTTTATGAATTCTATTGTGTTAAGTATTTTACTTTGTTCTTTTTCTCCTTCTTCCTTTATATCTTATTTTGGAATTTATACTGTATGTGCTATTTAGTTTCTAGCTGTAAATAAACCTGCTATCATTTTCTTCATCATCATCATCATTATCAGGGATGCAATTGTATTCCTTTATTTTGTAATGATTCGCTCCCAGAGGATTCTTTTCTGCATATAGTCTGTTTGATCAATGCAACAATCCTTGGCTCTAAGGAGCAAAACTCGGACTGATCCTTATGTATGGTTATTGCTTTTCGCTTTGTTGAAGTATCTCCTTGCTTCAACATTGCTGAGGGACACAGAACAGCGTGATGGGTTCTGCCTTCTATACTCAATACTGTCTGTTATCACGTCTTTGATTACCTGTGAAGAAAGACGCAAAAATAGCATCAAAACTGTACTAGTAGTGAAAGTAGAATACCCAGCATTGTTGTCTATTTATACAAGAATCAGTCGCAAACAAAGGATATCATGTTGTTCTGTTTTCCTTTTTTTTCCACAAGATAAAGCCTTTTAAAAGTATCTACATTTGCTGTCATATATGCTCTGCCTGCTTACAGAGGAATATGTTCCATTAATCTCAATGGAACCGTCCTCTAAAGAGATATAGTGTTTCCCTGAAAATAAGACGGGGTCTTCATTTTTGCTCCAAAAGATGCATTAGGGCTTAATTTCCACTTACGTCTTATTTTTCAGGAAATACGGTACTAAATTGTCTGTCTGTCTGATGATCTTAACTGGGTCTTATTTTGGGGTAGGGCTTATATTAGGAGCACCCTGAAAAATCATGCTACGGCGTATTTTCTAGTTGGGTCTTATTTTTGGTGAAACACACAGTATCTATAAGATTTGCACTGTATAATTTTTACACTAAGTGAACAAAAGATCAATTACATTAAAGAAATAATTTCTGATGGAAATATAACGATCCGATTCTCTTTGTGTATGTTTGTTTATACACACACATACATTTCCCATACATGTATTATAGCACATGAATAATTCAAAGTCTCTTTTTGAGTGTTTGAATGTGAAACACTAGAGAGTCCCAAAGAGTTTATGCACACATCCCAAGCCTGCCTGCATATCTATCTATCTATCTATCTATCTATCTATCTATCTATCTATCTATCTATCTATCTATCTATCTATCTATCATCTATCTATCTATCTATCTATCTATCTATCTATCTATCTATCTATCTATCTATCTATCTATCATCTCTATCTATCTATCTATCTATCTATCTATCTATCTATCATCTATCTATCTATCTATCTATCATCTATCTATCTATCTATCTATCTATCATCTCTATCTATCTATCTATCTATCTATCTCTATATCTCTTTATCTATCTATCTATCTATCTATCTATCTATCTATCTATCTATCTATCTATAAATAAATTGCTGCAATCTTCTTCTTTCTGAAAAAAAAAGAGAAAGGCACTTCCAGAAAGATGACAGATTTTAGCCATGATCCAAAGTTAATAGCACAATTTCATAAGTGCATAAACGCAGCAGCAGCAAAAAATCTTTAGCATATCTTTCATGCAAGCAAGGGCTGGACTTATTCCCCCAAGGTATGGATAAGATAATATGTGCACTGATCTTGTATATCCTTTGGGGGGCATGTTTCCCTTCTTTTAGACATTATGTGCATAGTTTAACTTCTGGAACTCTATTTTCAGTTAGAATTATTTATGGCTGAACTAAGGAGATTATATGAAAGGTGAATGCATGCAATAGCGAAGACTTTGATGAAAATATTATCATGAGCAATTGTGACGTATGATTTAATAATTTATGCTTTTTATTTCAATTTTTACGCAGTGTGATTTAAAAAAAAATGGAGAATGAAATTTAACCGCTAGATGGCATCTTTTAATCATAATATACCCAACAGTTCCTACTTTTGTAAGAAAAGTAATGTTAGTAATTACTAAACTGTCTAGACAAAAAAAAAACACTTCAACTCTATTTTACATATAAAGACTGTGGTTTTGTCCAGGAGCACAACTATAAACTAAGTTTCCCAGCTTCTCCATCTAATCATTCCTCAATTTTTCAGTTTTGTGTGAAAGACCTTCAAATCAACTTCTATCACTCAGAGTCACCTGAAACCATGAGATGGGCAGTATATATATTTAATTAACAAATAGATAAATTTCCATTGCATTGAACATACATCAACATCCATATGTAGAATTTCTATGGGGAAGGGAGGATGGGTTACAAAATGTTAAAAATGTCATTTTCTATGCAAATGAAAGTTGTGCCTTCCTTTTTCTCTTCAATGAAATATTAGCAAATTTTCTATTTTTCCAGAAACAAAGTTATGTCTGCATTCTGTAGAAGAAGTTCACCATGCAATTTTGCCCAATATGCATTGATTAGAAGCTCTACTTATCATTAAAGCATAACAGGTAAATTCATGGCCAGAACTGACCTAAATATGAAAGTGGCCTATTACTTCTAAGGGTTTGGTTCATATCTTAAGCCTACAAAATGGATTTCTGAAATTAAAGCAATGATGAGAAAGTAAGGTTAGAGTTAGAGCAAGGAAAAACAAGGTGGTTTTGTAACTCTACAAATGGAACCTCATCTGAATGGATTAAGTTAGGGAAAGAACCTCGGAGGAATAGTTAAGAGATACAGGCAACACAGATATTTGAATATTTATGTTTGCCTATGTAAACAAAATACAATGAGGTCACAATCAAATGATATAAATTATGCAAATTGCTTATTTGCATGATGGCATCATTAAGCAAATAACAGAAAGTTGATGTGCTGCCTGAGAAGTCTATTGCATCAAGATTTAGTAAAAAGAGGCTTCATTACATTTGGAATAGTGAACAACTTTAGAAAGCAATCTAAAAATAATATTTTGATAACGTGCTTGACCATAGCTTTTAGAGCAAATAAGAAAGGAGAAGCACACTGGGTATGATTTTGAAATTTTCTCAAATCCTTAAAGAACAACTCCAGCATGGATTGCATTACCATATGGGAGGGGATATTGTCTGGATTTGTTTTCTCATCTCTCATAGTTGAGGTCTATCTATGATGTCAATTACAGTCCTCTCTCATCTTTTTAAGTGGGAGAACTTGCACAATTGGTGGCTGACCAAATACTTTTTTGCCCCACTGTACAACAATTATTCTGCACTCTGCGCTCACTGAATAAAAGAACTGCTTAATTAGATGTAGAAATCATTTCTGCCTACTCATCTACTTTTCCAAACTGCTGAAGAAGTAATAGGTATAACTCTCTGCAGGATAAGAATCAATGGAACTCTAAAGCAGAAAGCACTTCAAAACAGCAACAGGAATCTTGGTTTTTTTCCAAGGCTTTGTTTGCAAAATTCAAGGCAGGAAGTATGGACAATATTAACATATTCTTCCTTATCTCCCATAATTGAGGAAATTATTACTTTTGCCCAATAAACCCATGGTTCTGGCATTGCCCAACAGCTTCATTGACCATTTATTGTATTGTCATTTGTCCATCTTTAATAATTTTCTTTTTCCATCCCTTGCTCTTTAAATAATAATATGGAAACTGAGTGGGTTTTTTTTTATGAGTGGGTTTTTTCCCCCTGATATTCAAAATTGGACCCATTATATACAAGTAAGCTATAGCAGCAGGATCACTACAAAGGGCATTGGCTGTGTTATTTAACACATACATTTTTATTTTATGTTATCTGTTATCCCGTTTTCCTTCTGGTTTTGAAAGTGCAAGGGAATTATCTAGAAATTAATAACAATTATCAAGATAGAAGGACACTTAAATGGTAGATATACGAGTCACTGAATTCAACAGAGCATTTAAAAATCCCCTTGTATATTATACATACATTTAAGTTGTTAAGGGTATTGAACTCCATCAGATCGTGCAACCTGTTGAAAGCCTCATGGGAATACTGGAAATTGAAGGTGGAGAATGGTGAGTCAGGATCATCAAAAATATCAAAGTCAGCAAAATCTTTCTCTTCTTGAGTTTCCCTTGGAACACCTATAATTAGAGAGTGACGTAGGAGGTAACTTAAGACCAAATAATTCAGCAGGTGGGTATAGAATGCATGCAATTGAATGTTTAATAACTGTAAATTTCCCTTGTAAGCTCCTCCTCCCCCTATCAGTCTTTAAATCCCTATGCACGCTGAAAATGCTACCAAAGTCAGTGAAACATTAGTGAATCTTACTGAACCTTTGATACTGTCTGAAATGGAATTTTGGCTTATTGGTTTCAGAATCTTATTAAGATGCCATACACATTTGCTCCAAAGATCGCACAGAGATTGAATGAAATAACAACTGAAAACCAAGAATACAAAAAAATATCTTTAAAGGTAAAGAAGATCCATTTAAAATATAATATATTAATCCAGAATCAGTTGCCTGTAGATTTTAAGAGATGAGGTGGTACAGTGGTTAGAGTGCTGTACTGCAGGCCACTTCAGCTGACTGTTATCTGCAGTTCGGCGGTTCAAATCTCACCGGCTCAAGGTTGACTCAGCCTTCCATCCTTCCGAGGTGGGTAAAATGAGGACCCGGATTGTTGGGGGCGATATGCTGACTCTGTAAACCGCTTAGAGAGGGCTGAAAGCCCTAGGAAGCGGTATATAAGTCTAACTGCTATATAAGTCTAACTGCTTAACTTCTGGTGTACAAAGTTTGACAAAGTTGGCATAGACTATACAAGCTATATGAAAAACTGACCAATATTTTTACGGCTGGATACCATATAGGTAGTCCTTGTCTTACAACCATTTATTCAATGACTGTTTGATTTTCACACTGGGAAATGTTGCAGCATCCCCGTGTGATCACATGATCAAAATTCGGGGGCTTGAGTGTTAGTATGTATTTATGACAGTTGCAATGTCCTGGGGTCATGTCATCATCTCTTGTAACCTTTCCAGCTGGCTTCCGACAAGTAAAGTCAATGGGGGAAACCAGACTCACTGCATTTCCTTAACCATTGTAGTAATTTAACAAACTCTGGCAGAAAAGGTCGTAAATTTAACAACTCACTTGCTTAGCAAAGGAACATTTGAGTTCAATTATGGTTTTAAGTAGAGGATTACCTGTACAAAATTTGGAGTGTGTGTGAAAACCAAAAATAATTGGTTTCGTAGTCACATTGATTGATTGATTGATTACATTTATATGCCACCCTTTTCCCCGAAGGGGACTCAGGGCGGCTTACAATTCAATCAGGGAAGGGGGTACAAACAGGGGATAAAAAGACGAAACATAACAATACACAATTTAAAAACACACAACAACCATACCATTCGAGAAGGGGGGCAAAAACTCTTTAGCCCCAGGCCTGTCGGAACAGCCAGGTTTTAAGGGCTTTGCGGAAGGCCTGGAGGGTGGTGAGGGTTCAAATCTCCACGGGGAGCTCGTTCCAAAGGGTCGGAGCAGCCACAGAGAAGGCTCTCCTCCGGGTAGTCGCCAGTCGGCATTGGCCGGCGGATGGAATTCGGAGGAGGCCTAATCTGTGGGATCTGATCGGTCTATTGGAGGCAATTGGCAGCAGGCGGTCTCTCAAGTACCCGGGTCCAATACCAGGGTGCCATAAGTTATTGGACTTTTTTTTTGCAGAGTTTTTTCCTATTGTTTTAAGATTCTTGAGAAGGCGGGATTGTTCTTAAGCTGTTCTTCAAACAGACAAGAAATCCAAATCTAGAGTACAATTGCATTGTTGGCAAAAATGTGACTTTATTTACATTACATTGCCCATCTGATCTAAACAAACTGATAAGCTAAGATATACTTCCTTATATTTGAAATTCATTGTATCCATTCCTACCTCCCTTTCGCTGTAGTGTCCAAAAGAAAAGGCAGAAAAAAAAGGAGTAAATTCGGTGTTAAAAAATAAGATAAAAGAACATAAATCCATACAGAGCAAGGCTTATCTTTACAAAGAACTGATTGTCAGATTTATTTTTTGTGGTAACGATGTTTTTCTGGCACTGACCTGGTGCTTTGTAATTTCTGAAGCTGATATTGGCCAAAACAAAATGAATAATCGTGGGACAATCTATGTCGGATGCAGGATTTTTGGGTTTGAAGACGTAGCACTCTTTTAACCCTTCACGATCAAACACATTTGGGTCTATTTTCGGGAAAGGAAGGTTGTTCATTTTGGCCCATTTTTCAGCGAGTAAAATTTCCTGGAAAGAAAGTCATATTGTTTCAAGACACAGACGTCATATAAAGGAACACAAGAAAGGAACAAACTGATACTATCATGCATAATTGAGAGAAAAGAGAATAGTCTTCTATTCTTCTGACTGAACGCTGGAAGATGGAAGGATGCACATCATAACCATCAGAGGTGGGTTCCTACCAGTTCGCACCTATTCGGTAGAACCGGTTCGTCAAATCTACCGAACCGGTTAGAAGAGGTTCCACCAGTGGACCCGGAAAGCAGGCCACACCTACAGAAGAGGTTCCAAACATTTTTTGAAACCCACCACTGGTCCTTGGATGTGATTATTCTACACTATCATGCTCCTATTTATAAAACTCAGTGCCTCTGTGAAAGGTAAGGAAGACTACTGCGTTTGTGGTGCAATCAGAACATTGCGTGTGTTGAAGTTGTTTTAACGCAAACCAAAGATGCCTTTTGAAAAACAAGTTGACATCATATTCTTATGCATGCCAGTGCTGTGTGTGAGGTAATTTAAGGTGGTTCTGACAAGTGTCGTCGGCATCTTCATATCCGGTCACATGGGCGGCAAGCCCCTCCCATCCGGTCACATGGGTGGCAAGCCACTCCCACAAAGGAGGCCATACCCACAGAGTAGGTTTGAACAATTTTTGAAACCCACCACTGATAACCATCCTCCACCATTCATTTAGAACTGAAGCTTATTGAAGGAGAAGCAAAATGTCCTTCAAGAAAAACAAAATCCAGTTGCCTTTTGAAAAAGCCCCTTCAAGCCAACCATGACTCAGATGACTGAGAGTCCCCATAAACATAGTCTTCTAATATTTTATTATTATTTTTAATTATTAATTAAATTTATTTGCCACCCATCTGGTTTTGAAGTGACTCTGTGTTTAAAAACATTAAAATCATAAGAAGTAAATATTCCTAACCCAATAAAACGACAAAACAAAATAAAAACTTCATTGCAAAATAACGGTTCCGATTTCACATTGCACTAAGTACAATGCGCTAAGTGATAAATGTGTAATCCTTTCCATCACATGGATTTCTCAGCTGGGCAAAATGTACAAGAACGCATACTGCAACCACATTATTCTATCCAGAGGACAAACAATTGCTTTAGTTCTGTTTTTGGAAACTGGAACTCACATACTGCACCCTTTCTCCTTCGAAACAAAGCTGCCCGTGCCATTGCAGATTACAAAACATATTCCCATATCTACAAAACCACAAAACCACACAGAAGAGATAGCATGAATACCCACAATCAAGGAATGGATAGATGAAGTTCATAAAAATGGCAAAGCTGATTCAAGTTGGCCAGGCAAAAAATGATAAAGACTCTTTTTAAAGACGTTCAGAGAAGGAAGCGTGGCAGTCAAAATTCTGCATTTTCTTCCTTTGTTCAGTTCTTTTCTTTTTTTAATTTCCTATTTTTTTTCTTTTTCTTATTCTACTGTTCCGTTTTTAGGTCTTTATTGCATTGTAAAATTCTAATCGAAACATATTTTAGAGGAACAGAAGGAACAGCATGGAAAGACATTTTGTTAACAACAATTTTCATATTCCATCTTGTAGACTTCCTGTTTTTAGGAGCTTATGGTAATTTCTCACCATAGAAAAGCTGGAAATCAAAAATAACATTAATTCTTGCAGCTTGGCAAATAAGTTCCTTCAATTAGTATGTCAAAGGAAAGTTGTAAAAGCCAAAATTAAGTAACTGTCATCTTTCACAAATATAGTTGTGAAGACTAGTGTTTAATTTTTTTTTAGTGTTTAACACTAGATGAAAAGACAATCATTGTTTTTATTTCTAGTACTTTTTTGAGCTTCTAGTGATTCTTCCCCTTTCAAAGGAAAATTATCAGAAATATAGCTCATATGTGATACTTCTATGTTTGAACCAAATTTAGCCATTTCTGTTCAATACTCATTAAACATGTACATAGCACCAATTTTTTGTTGTGAAGAGGCCTGAGGAGTGTAAAATACCATAAAAATTGTAGCTTTCTCTTGATTTCAATGTACTTTTCTTCTGGTGAAGGAAATACCCTACTTCCTGCCATAATGATATCACTTATCTTTGCTTCAGTTAAGAGAACATTAAATAGGGAAAATGCAATAAAAATGTAATCTTATTTATTCATTTGGCCATTTAATTATTTGTATGGAGAAACAACAGTGTAAGAAGGCTTTGCCTTAGAACATGACAATCTCATCCCGTACTTCTTTTTTATTAGTAGAAAATCATGACTGCTTAAATGTTTTATTTGTTAATAAAATATGATCAATGAATAGCAGATATAATGATTTCTTTCTTTCTCCTCTTTCTTATATTGCCGTGTTTCCCCCAAAATAAGCCCTTGGCCTTATTTTTGGGGAGGTCTTATTATTTTTGAGGTGCAGGAGGCTGAAAGTGTGGTCACCTCATGGCTGCTGCTGTGGTGCAATATTTTTGGGCTTATCTTAGCACATGCACTCAAAAGCCCAATTAGGCTTATTATCCAGAGAGGTCTTGATTTTAGGGGGAAAGGCGTAGTAAAAATAAAAACGCCAATATCTGGTCAGCAGCTGAACCTCTTAATACACTCTTTGGAAACTGAAGAATATCAGATTCTAAATAATGGTCATGTAGTGTAACATTGGATGGCCCTTCAACATCTGTTTGTGATTAGCTGTTGGATAATATAAATGTTAGGCTTTATTGCTTTTAAAGATCCTAATAAATCGGCAGAATTGAGGTGGTACTCTTCAAAACGGCAAGAATAGTAGAGAGAATCCTATTTCTTTTTCCCTCTGTGTGGAAAATGTGGTGTCCATAAAGTTAGCAGGAAGTATAAAAGCATAATCCAAGCTTTTGAACGACAAAGTTTGGGGATGTTACTATTCAAAACCCCACATTCCACTTTATCAGTACATTATTGCTTTGCCAGTAGCTTTTTGTGAGAAACACTACCCCATGAGTTTGGTATGGTTGCAATTATAAATGTAACCCTTAATTGACTATAAAAGGGTGGATCTCTATTAAACAAGAGGGTCATAACATTTCCTGCGTCATTTAGGCAGTTCCTTTTAATGTTACAAATTACGCTGACACTTACGGCTCAATTTCTATTTTTTTCCATGTTTCCCAAAAACCATGACATTATTCTCAAGTATGTATTGTATGATCAACGTGCCAAATATTCCCCCAAATGTATAATGTTATCACTTTCTGAAATTTTTCCTGGTAGTATCACCAAGTCATATTTACAGCACAATAAATGAAATGAGAATTTACTTCTTTCAGTGGGCCAAATAAGTCGCAAGCATAGTTTGTATATTCAACAAAATATCTGAACGGTACATTTCCCAAAGGGACCATGGCATGAAATGGCCAGGTTTAGGCACAACCATGGTTTAAGATATTCTAGTTGGAGCAAATTCAAAGATGTTGAGTTTCAGTCCACCCACATTTTTCTCAGAGGGGAATAAATACGTAGGACAGATGAGGCCACGGCATAAAACAGAGAAATCTGTTTTGTGTTTCACTCCTTTGGACTTATTCCACGGAGGGTGACTTGGCTAAGCTATCCTTGCAGTCATTCCACAGGAGAATAAAAGACTTGTGCTAGTGGAAATTAGCTTCTCTCTAATGGCTAGAATAAATAATTTCGTGCACACAAAAAATAACCCTCCAAATATTATCAAAACTCTTTAGCCAAGGGTAGAATTGTATCTAGTCCTTAGAACAGATCTAGTTTCCAATTTACACTGTAGCTAAATAACCATAGAAGAGTCCGTTGACAATGATTTTAGGTTATTAGAAAATGCCCAATCAGAGGATGCTATCTCCTCCTCAATGTTTACTATTCTTTCTCTTAAATGTAATATCTACATCACAAATATATAATAAAATTTATGTTCATTTTATTTGTAATTGATCTACCTCTCCTTTTATCCCCTCCCTTCTATGCGGTAGGATTGAGCTGAAGAAGGCTGACTACTTCAGGTTTATGTAGCTCAATGGGAACTCTAATACTGATCTTTCTTGAATCTGCTCCAACCTCTAAGCCACCACTCAGAACTTGTTGGAAGACTTACAAACTTAAAATCTAGAGTGATATATGTTGCCAAGGTGTCAATTCAAGTCCATAACTGCCCTAGATTACTCACCTTAAAAGGAGGGCTAGAATCACTGGGGCGAGCCGAAAAATCAAACGAGATAATAAGATCCACTCCTCGCTGTGGTCTTAAGATAAGCGGATATGGCAAATTAAAAGTAAGTCCACTGTCCACAACATGAATTTTTTTACTCTTTACATCCAGAGGTTCCAATATCCTGTCAAATTCATTGGGATCTAGGAAAAGAGAGGTAACGAGAGCAAGGATTTATGCCGTTTTCCAAAACAAATTCTAATGTTTCAAATTAATGGAAAAACAGATGAAGTTTACTGGAGTTGGTGAAGATGATGAAACTGACTGTTTGGTTGAAAGAAAACACTTTATCTAGCTTTGTTTCTTCTTGGAAACCACAATTGGGTCTTTTTCCTCAAAGCTGAAAGAAATGAAACTGTAACCTTGGGATCGGATGACTAGAAACTTGTTTATAACCACAGAACCTCCGTTTTCTATCGTTCAAAGGGTCATTGTATTTCACGCTTGTCCCAAAGAAAATCAGAACTTATTCTTTTCTATAGCATTTCCCCCTCCTTATATACACCCTTCTCCCACTGCTGCTTTTTCCCTTTTTTCTCTTTGCAACTTTCTTTTTTGTGCTTTCTTTTTAAAAAAAAATTCAGCAACATTTTGTGAAAAAAAAATTAAAATACTTGAAAGTCTCGCATATCTGGTTCAAATAAAAGCAAGCTATTATCTATACTGTTAAGGAACTACAGTAACCATTTTCAGGATATTTACAGTGATAATAAGTCCAAGTGAAGATGTCCAAGTGAAGATCGGGACAGGAGGGGTGGGGGCATTGCAGAGGTGGGTTCCTACCAGTTCACACCTATTCGGTAGAACCGGTTCGTCAAATCTACCGAACCGGTTAGAAGAGGTTCCACCAGTGGTCCCGGAAAGCAGGCCACACCTACACAAGAGGTTCCTAAATTTTTTGAAACCCACCACTGGTCCTTGGATATGATTATTCTACACTATCATGCTCCTATTCATAAAACTCAGTGCCTCTGTGAAAGGTAAGGATGACTACTGCGTTTGTGGTGCAATCAGAACATTGCGTGTGTTGAAGTTGTTTCAACGCAAACCAAAGATGCCTTTTAAAAAACACAAGTTTACGTCATATTCTTATGCATGCCAGTGCTGTGTGTGAGGTAATTTAAGGTGGTTCTGACAAGTGTCGTCGGCATCTTCATATCCGGTCACATGGGTGGCAAGCCACTCCCATCCAGTCACATGGGCGGCAAGCCGCTCCCATCCGGTCACATGGGCAGCAAGCCATTCCCATCCAGTCACATGGGTGGCAAGCCGCTCCCATCCGGTCACATGGGTGGCAAGCCACTCCCACAAAGGAGGCCACACCCACAGAGTAGGTTCGAACAATTTTTGAAACCCACCACTGGGGGCATTGATTCATACATAACCCATGTCATAGGTGAGTGGTATTATCCTTTAGTCTCTTGGGTTCACTACTCATCTCTACGGTGCGGTTAGTGGTTAAACTGTTGAAAATACAAGCCACACCCATTGCGTACTTTGGAGCCAGTCAATATCTCTCCGACTAGACTACCTTATTGTGATTCATTGAAGAGTGGAAGGAAGGGAAGGAAAAAAGGGAAAGAAAGAAAACTGTGCATCTTTTTTGAGTTCGTGAGCGAAGGTGGATGGGGTATAAATGTAGCGGATTGCATGATTTGTGCCTGCAGCAACTGAGAAGAGGCAATCTCAGACAGTTATACATCCTCTTCAAAAGTGACATATCTAAATGATGGGAGATAGCTTAGCACGAGAAGGAAAATGTGTGTGAAAAACAATGTAGCTGCATGAAGCAAACATAAAGCCCTACATGGTAGTGGATCTGGGTACTTGAGAGACCGCCTTCTGCCAATTACCTCCCTGCGACCAATAAGATCACATAGATTAGGCCTCCTCCGTATTCCATCGGCCAGCCAGTGTCGGCTGGCAACTACAAGGAGGAGGGCCTTCTCAGTAGTAGCCCCGACCCTTTGGAACGAGCTCCCCGTGGAGATTCGTACCCTCTCCACCGTCCAAGCCTTCCGCACAGCCTTGAAGAACTGGCTAGCCCGTCAGGCCTGGGGACAAGGATAGTTGCCCCTCCCGAATGATGAATGTATGTTGTTTGCTATTTTATTATATGTCTCTATGTTTAACGTCTGTATTCCCCCTCCCCGATTTTATGTGAGCCGCCCTGAGTCCCCTCAGGGAAAAGGGCGGCCTACAAATATTAATAAAATCTACAAATCTACAAAATTTTAATGCTATCATTATTAAAAAAGGAAAGCCATTCGCCAAAAAAAACCCAACCGTTTTGCCTGTTTAAAGCACTGAATGCTATAAGGCATGGCATAATAACCCAGCGGAATTACCCAATGTTTATTCGAGACAGTCCACATCCTTAATATTACCAAATAAAACCTTACTGGCCATTAACCGAGCACTAATCCCTAGTTCTTCCATAATGCTAAACTTTGAAATGTTATTAATGTTATGGGTAACCACAGTTTTCTTTCTCTGTGAGTATCTTGATTTGTTAACTGATGTTAAACCTAAATTCTCTAGCTTAAAAGCAATGAAGAATTCTAATTTCATATAAGCCAGAAAATGAATTTTAAAGTGTCAGGAAAAGGAGGAAGGGACCACACACCTTTTTCTTCACTTGGATGCCAAAACTTTTTGTCCAAATATTTCAAATTTGGTGTATAAGTTTTAACATCTGTCTAAGAATCTACCTGATGTCGTATGTATGTATGTATGTATGTATGTATGTATGTATGTATGTATGTATGTATGTATGTATTGTGTCACAACCCCTTGGATGCCCAAATATTTATTTATTTATTTATTTATTTATTTATTTTATTTTTATTATTATTATTATTATTATTTATTTTTTATCAGCACAAATGCAACATATATATGTGTGTGTGTGTGTGTGTCTATGTATGTGTATGTATGTATGTGTATATACATATATATGTATGTATGTATGTACGTATGTATGCATGTATGTATGTATGTTGCATTTGTGCTGATAAATAAATAAAGGGAGACTAGTATACTAGTCTCCCTTTATTTATTTATCAGCACAAATGCAACACAAATGTAACAAAAAGGCAACATTAAAAATAATGGCTTTCTGTCTGGATGGTTTCCTGGGGTGAGCCGATAGACAGAGAAAGGAAGCAGTATGCTACCTTCCATATTTGGGCATACCAGGGGTTGTGACATAATACATACACACATACACACACACACACACACTCAATTGCAACAAATGCAATCTAACATCTGTATTAAATGAAGTTTCTTATGAGCCATTCGCTAATGCTAGTTTTTTTTCCCCCCAAGATGAGGCAGACATAACCTCATCTTTCCACTCTATTGTTTCAATTTCTTTTGTAGAGCTTTACTAGATCATGCAGAACGAGGTTTCATATGGATGGATAAATGTAAAATCTAAGAACAAATGGGCATCTGGGTATCTTTTGTCAAAACAAATTTGGCATGGAAAACCAGACATTTGGTTCCATTTGGTATTTCCAGTTATTTCCAGGAAAAGTTGTGTTACTGATTATGCTTCTGCTGAGCATCAAAAGTAACAGTTTTTAACTTCATGGAGATGGCAGTGGGGAATACTTAGCCTTTTATATATATTCTTGTTATACTGTATATACCATAAAAGAAATGTTTACTTAAATAATATGACAATTGATAGCAATAGCAATAGCAGTTAGACTTATATACCGCTTCATAGGCCTTTCAGGCCTCTCTAAGCGGTTTACAGAAAGTCAGCATATTGCCCCCAACAATCTGGGTCCTCATTTTACCCACCTCGGAAGGATGGAAGGCTGAGTCAACCCTGAGCCGGTGAGATTTGAACCGCTGACCTGCTGATCTAGCAGTAGCCTGCAGTGCTGCATTTAACCACTGCGCCACCTTGGCTCAAGGTGATGGATTCACTGCGCCACCTTGGTCTCAATTGATGGATTCAAAATGCTTCCTTCAATAGAAGTAAGAATTTAACCTTCTAATCAAGAGACCCCCATAGGGTCTTGCTTAAAGAGGGACTGCTGAGCAATATCCTCCCTTGGGCAGCAAGTTGGACTAGCAGACGTCCAGCCCTCTATGATTCTATGATATACCTGGCAAAAGGTTTTGGAAGGGCATTTCCTGTTGGTGAGAACAAATATCTCCATCTGGCATCAACGGAGTCTAAGATTACAACTATTCTTGGATGATCCTATATTCCATTCTGGCAAGCCGGAGATAATCTTCTCAATGACTTGAATGAACTAAAACGATCCAGTTTGGCTGGATCCAAGGATGGCTTACACCATTACTTCTTTCAGAAATACCCCCTCTCACAGAGAGGACTACATCACTACATACAGTACACCTACATGTTGCCTCTCTGGGGTCTTCACATCTAGGAAGGGCATGGATCAGAGGTGGGTTGCTTCCGGTTTAGCCTGGTTCGGCCGAACCAGTAGTGGTGGTGGCGGGAGGCTCCACCCACCTACCCCGACTGTTGAGGACTCAGAAAGTCCTCGACATAGACCTGGCAGCTAGCAACAGACCAGGCTGTGGCCTGATTGGCTGGGGCGCAGCATCGCCTGTTGCTAGCCGCTAGAGGCGCCCGGATTGGGTAGGGCGCAGCATCATCAGTTGCCAGACGCTGGGAGCACGCCCATTGGTTACCCCTGCTTTGACAGCCCGTTTAAATAGATGTCAAGCAGGGGATGCATTTGAATCGCTTCTACATAGTTGTTTGAAATAAACCTGAGTTCCTTGAAGTCCTGGCTCTCTTCTCTTCTCTTCCTCGATCCACTAAACAGACGCTTCTGCACATGTGCAGAAGCGTTGCACATGCGGACACAAGTCAACCAGTAGCAAACCGGTTAGCAACCCACCACTGGCATGGATCTAACATAAATGTAGCTGCAACTATAGCCCTAAGGCGTGACCCATCAAAACCGCGGAGGACAAAATCGCGCTCGACGAAAGCGCACATTTGACGTCATCACAGCGCGATGAAAAAAATTAAAAATTGAAATAAAAATAAAATTAAAGCAAGCCGATTCACATAAAGGTAAGGGTTAGGTTTAGGGTTAGGGTTAGGTTAAGGGTTAGGGTTAGGTTAAGGGTTAGGGTTAGGTTTAGAGCGTTAGGGTTACGTTTAGCGTTAGGTTAAGGGTTAGCGTTAGGTTTAGCGTTAGGTTAAGGGTTACGTTTAGGGTTAGATTTAGGGTTAGGTTAAGGGTTAGGTTTAGGGTTAGGTTTAGGGTTAGGTTTGGGGGGGTTAGGGTAGGGTTTTCGCTTTATTTTTACATTTTTCGATCACAGCGCGATGTTTTCGTCACGCTGTGATGACGTCAAATGCGCACTTTCGTCGAGCGCGATTTTGTCCTCCGCGGTTTTGTGGTGGAACCGCCCTAAGGACCCTGTGACTTTTACCATCACATATTTAAAATATTTATCCATTTTTAATTAAAGCTCCTTTGGAAATTGTATTAAAGTATGGACTACATTTAGTAGTAGAAATGATGTAAAAACATACAAATAAGAGTCAATTTCCAGAGGATATCCTGCTGTTCTCACTGCATTTGATTTTGATATAATGCCATTAATTAGAAGGATAACCTTATACGCACTCATGAGAATAGTCCTTCTCAACTCCCTGATTTTTCCCTAATCATAACTTTCAAGGTTTGGAGACAGCCAAAGTATAACCTTCCAGTTTACTATTTGAATCCAGACGGTCGGGCTCTTTCTAATCACCAGACTCATGTAAGGCAAGATCAGGAAGTGTCAAAAATGATGTTAATTGCCATCGCTTCCCAGAATGAGAATGCTGATCCCGTTAACTGCCAACTGCCCCCCCCACCCTCCCACAAGACTAAAGCCAGATGTCTCTTAAGTGCCGAGAAAGGCAGGGAGTAGAAGTGCTGGATTTAAACTGTGGCAGATACAAAAAGGGGTCTGCACTATCCTATTGACAAAGGGCAGGGAATTGCTTAGAGTGGCTTCATTCCAGTATAGAGATTATTATCCAAGGATGTCTCAAGGGTTTGCTCTGTTCCAACTAGAGTGCCTAAGAAGTGTTTTGACAAATTCAAGGGCAAAGAGGGTGTGTGATGGAGTGAGTGAAATTAGTTATGTAAGGCCTAAGCTATGCACAACTCTTTAGGTCAGGAGTGTAAAACTTGATTTCATTGAGGGCTGCATCAGGAATCTAGTCCCCGGGACTTGAATTTGATACTCCTGTTTTAAGTATACAAATAGTCCTCAACTTACAACCAAAATTGGGATTAGAATATATGTTGTTAAGCAAAGCAGTTAAGTGTTGTGGCCCAGCAGGAGCCGTTGAAGCTGCCACCAGACTCCGACAGCGAGGAGCCCTATGATTTGGCTCTGGAGGATGTGGAGGACCCTGGACAGGGTTCCGACTCTGAGCAGGGCACAGAGAGGCTGGTTGCCCACCAGGAGGCGCCTGAGCCTTGGACCAGGGGGAGGAGACAAGGGAGTGTGATCCTGACGTCATGCATTGGAACAATGGGGAGGAGACAAGGGAGTTGTTCTTGGATGCCCAGCAACGGAGAGCTAATAGGCATCAGGAACAGTTGCGCAGTTACAGGAGATAATTGCACTCAGCTGGTGGTAATTAGACTCCTCTCAAGACTATAAAAGGAATGATTGTGCACACGCCCTTTGCAGGAGTCAACATATTCACTTGAGCTGCATAACTAGCTTGAATATTCAGAGTCGGTTTTCATCAGCCTGTGCCATATGATATATATCCAATAAACTTATTCCTTGAGGAAGTTGGCTGCCTGAGAGTTTTGTTTGCTATGGGTATGTTACTTGGAACCCTGACATCTGTCTTAGTGATTAGCAATAGCAATAACAATAGCAGTTAGACTTATATACCGCTTCATAGGGCTTTCAACCCTCTCTAAGCGGTTTACAGAGTCAGCATATCGCCCCCAACAACAATCCGGGTCCTCATTTCACCCACCTCGGAAGGATGGAAGGCTGAGTCAACCCTGAGCCGGTGAGATTTGAACAGCCGAACTGCCGAACTAGCAGTCAGCTGAAGTAGCCTGCAGTGCTGCACTCTAACCCAGTGTTTCTCAACCTTGGCAACTTGAAGATGTCCGGACTTCAACTCCCAGAATTCCCCAGCCAGCATTCCCAAGTTGCCAAGGTTGGGAAACACTGCTCTAACCACTGCGCCACCTCGGCTCTCAATTAGAGAAATTAGAGAAACAGAATGAAGAAACGTGGATTTTCACCTGTTACCGCAGTATCCATTTCATCGTCCTCCACTGATTCCTGAGTGGTGACCCCGACGAAAGGGGAAAACGGATAGCAAGTATTGAGATTCAAGCCCAACATGAAATTATGGACTTTGCCAGCCCGGCCCTCCCGGGTGTTGAAAAGGGTGCTGTCGCCTACCAGTGCCATAAACATCCTCTGAACCCAGCTTTCCTCGTGTGATTTTTCAGCATGGGGGTTTTCCGAGCCTGTTTGAGAAGGTTTAAAAAATAAAGGCATCAGCATCAGCAATGAAATCCAGCACACTAATGAACTATTCTCCAGCAAGTAGTTAACAATGAAGTCAGTACTTAAACATTAAGCAGCACATCATTGTCCCCACATGAGCTTACTCCCTATGCTCAGAGAAGTTAAATTGTGTCTCATCACTGGTCTGCAATGTGGCAATACTAACATTTATTTCTTTGTTGGTTTATTTACTGCCCATCTCATAGTTCGGGCCTATAATGCAGATTGTTTTGAGTATTACAAGATGACAACATATGCTTTCAATATCTTTTTTTTTAGCAGATTTTTTATTATTATTTTTTCCCTTCTACAACACCTTACAGTCATTACATCAACATTGTTATGTCACCATACCTGTACATGTATATAATATTTCGCTTCTATATTTACACACCTTTATACATAGTTATATATATATGTGTGTGTGTGTGTGTGTGTGTTTTATTTGTGCTGATAAATAAATAAAGGGAGACTAGTATAGATCTATTTCAAGCTATTTAGTTCTCATCAGCTAGCCATACCCTTACTGGGATTCGAACCTGTGCTGTATTGCATCTCAGGCAAACATCTTAGCCATTATGCCACAGGTCTCCTCCTTATCAGCTGAAGCCAGGGAAGAAGGTATATATTTAGTGTCACAACCCCTGGTAAGCCCCAATTATGGGATGAAGATAACTGCTTCCATCATCTGTCAATCGGCTCGTCACAAGATACACACACACACACACACACACACACATACACACACACACACACACATACACATATACACATACACACACACACACACACACACACACACACACACACACACACACACACATATATATATATATATACTTAAAGTCACAACCCCTGGTATGCCCAAGTAAGGATATGGCTAGCTGATGAGAGCTAAATAGCTTGAAATAGATCTATACTAGTCTTCCTTTATTTATTTATCAGCACAAATAAAAACACATATATATATATATATATATATATATATATATATATATATATATATATATAGTTTTTTGGCTTAATTAATTTTATTCTTGTTTTGCAGCCATTTGTACCCATTGTTCCAAATGTCATAATATTCCGACTCTTCTTTATCTTTCAATTTCAGTGTTAATTTGTCCATCTCTGCACAATCCAAAGGTTTTTTTTTTACCACTAATTCATCCAAGGGGGTATTATTTTGATTCCAGCATTGGGCTTTCAATATCTTAACGTAAAAAATAAATTACAAGCTCGTTCTGGAATTTTTAACCTAAACTTTTTTTTTAATCTGGGCCATAACCTGTTCATTTAAACATCTATCTTTAATTTTAAAAAAGAAAAAGGGGAAAAAAAATAAGCACAGACTTGTGTGAAGCATCCAGAAATTTTAATAGGCGGAAAGTACCTCTGTCTAATTAACAAATAATCTTGTTTGGCTCTTTCGGTTATGCCTTTTTTTTGGTAAGGCATTGTCCATAAAATATTTTGCAGACATGATTGGTAATGTCTCTTACCTTTCGGCCCCTGTGATTCATCATCACTGTCTGAATCATTGCTTACAATCTGTCGCATCCTGATATTTTCTGTGAAAACAAGGAAAGAAACAGTTTGAAACTTTAAATATTGAATAAAAAATAGAGAAAATGGAAGAAATTGGAAAATATATTAGTACTGGGGAGGGGAAGGCAGTCAGTCAGAGTATTTCTTTACTGCAGTTGCCTTTCATTCCGTAAACACAAAGAGAATGTGTGTTTTCTATGGACCATCACATAGAACATAGGCGTGGAACGATGGCTCCTTTATGACTTGTGGGTTTCAATCCCCAGAATTCCTACGAAAGTCATGCTGGCTCGGAAATTCTGGGAGTTGAAGTTCACAAGTCATAAAAGGTCCACCTTTCCCAGTGGTGGGTTTCAAAAATTTTTTGAACCTACTCTGTGGGTGTGGCTTCCTTTGTGGGAGTGGCTTGCTGGCCATGTGACCTGGTGGGAGTGGCTTGTCAGCCATGTGTTTTCTTTCTCTCTCTCTCTCCCTCTCTCTCTCCTTCCTTTTGTCTCTCTGTCCCTTTTTTCTTTTTTTATTTATTTATTTCTTCCTTTCTTTCTCTCTCTCTCTCTCTCTCTGTCAGTCTGTGTGTGTGTGTGTGTGTGTGTGTGTGTGTGTGTGTGTGTGTGTGTGTAGCAGTGGTGGGTTTCAAAAACTTTTGGAACCTCTTCTGTAGGTGTGGCCTGCTTTCCGGGTCCACTGGTGGAACCTCTTCTAACCGGTTCGGTAGATTTGATGAACCGGTTCTACCGAATAGGTGCAAACTGGTAGGAACCCACCTCTGACCCAAAAGCACCATTTGACTGCCCACAAGAGCCTTTACTTCCCTTAGTAGTTTTTTCCCACCTCCCTTCCTACACAAAAGAGAATTTTAAACCCTTATTATGGCCAGACATTACACTGAAGCATAGTACATGCATACCTGCTATGACATTTTCACTGTCTAACGTATATTATTCAAGTGCTGGGAACATGAGAAGTTACGGTAACTGCATTGCTTTTGACTGGAATGTTGTCAAGTGATCTCATATTTGGGCAAATATCCATTCTTGAAGTAACATGATCCTCTTTGCCAAGCTGTAGCAGTTTGCAATGGCAAGTATTGCAAATATGTATGATCAGATCTTTCCTACTTTAATGCCGTTTCAAAATTAGTGACCCTTGGCTCTGTGTGTGTGTGTGTGTGTGTCAGTGGTGGGTTTCAAAAAATGTTGGAACCTCTTCTGTAGGTGTGTCCTGCTTTCCGGGTCCACTGGTGGAACCTCTTCTAACCGGTTCGGTAGATTTGACGAACCGGTTCTACCGAATAGGTGCGAACTGGTAGGAACCCATCTCTGATCTTTCCCCACTTGTGACATAGAGACTGGACTATGGCAGAAATAAGGGGGCAAAGGAAGTTGTTTGTATTTAACTTCCCTATAGAGGTGCTTTAAAGGAAACAAGGTCATTGTGATATTCTGCACTTTTCTAAAGTTAACTTGAATTTTGCAGGGTTTTTTTTTAATTCCAAAAGATTTCCCATCTCCATAAATATCAAAGGACAGCTAAGTAAAAGTTGGAGGCATTGGATTTTTTTCTTACAAAGAAAGCTGAAGTTCATGCCACCCTCTGATAAAAGAGATTAAGAAATAAATTCACAATTTATAAAGCTAATTTCTTGTTCTCTGACTTCATTTTGCTGTCTGCTATCTGATGTAACTATTTATTGTTATTACAGTATTACTAAAATAAAAGGAAAGAACTTTGGGTGGGGGGGGTAAGCCTTACACTGTTTTTGTTTTACTGGAATCAAACACACTGAATGTGAGGCACATCAGTCTTGATGGAGTCAAAAGCAAGACCCAATTTAGGATGAGAAACAAATTAATGTAACAGTCAAACTTCTGAGGTACAAGTGAGATTCAGTAGCTTACAATTTCCCCTGCTCTGCTTGCTGCCAATGTAACAATAGCAATTCATCTACTCCTATGTTATCTTTTCAGAGAAGATCATAGAAGATCTACATACAGTATTATATTTTAAAAAAGGACTTTGTAGGTTACTTAAAAGTAAAGCCTTTAAAAGTAAAGTAAGATTTATCACTTGCAATAAAAGAAAAAATGAAGAGGTAGCAATAGCAATAGCAGTTAGACTTATACACTGCTTCATAGGGCTTTCAGCCCTCTCTAAGCTGTTTACAGAGTCAGCATATCGCCCCCACAGTCTGGGTCCTCATTTCACCCACCTCGGAAGGATGGAAGGCTGAGTCAACCTTGAGCCGGTGAGATTTGAACCGCTGAACTGCAGATAACAGTCAGCTGAAGTGGCCTGCAGTACTGCACTCTACCCACTGCGCCACCTCGGCTCTTAAGCCTCTATATGTTCAATGCAATATGCAATTTGATCACCAGAGTGGCAGGGTTCTATTTATATACTTAGATCAGTGTTTCTCAACCTTGGCAACTTGAAGATGTCCGGACTTCAACTCCCAGAATTCCCCAGCCAGCATTCGCTGGCTGGGGGATTCTGGGAGTTGAAGTCCGGACATCTTCAAGTTGCCAAGGTTGAGAAACACTGACTTAGATAAAGGCTAGCTGGAAAAAGGATATTCTCAATCCTTAAAGCGGAAAAGGACCAAGGACCACCAATCTAGTCTCTTCTTGGAATTCCTTCTTTCTGAGACCCTCAAATCAACCTCCATTAGGACCCACTTCTATAATCATCGCCCTACTATAAATAATGCCACAAAATTAGTTCCTCCCTGCTGGTTTCTCATGCCATCACTGCAATGCATCGTTACACCTTCAGAAGTGAGCAAGCTATTTCCCACTGGACTCACTAAGCCAGTGAGGGCTAACCTTTTTCGGTGCCAAGTGCCGAAAGTGCACACATGCACACCCATAACACAATGTGCGTGCAACACCCTGTGTGCAGGTGCGTGTGACCTCCGCCAACCTGTTTATGCATACACACACTGTGCATCTCCTGCATAAGCCCCCCCCCCCGCACATGCACGGCAGAGAAACAAAAACCATCTGGCCGGCGGGAGGTGCGCATACATGCATGGTGGAGCTGGGGCGATGGCTCGCATGCCCGCAGGGAGGGCTCTGCGTTCCACCTGTGGCACATGTGCCATAGGTTCACTGTTGTGACTCAGCAGAAGTTTGCTGTGGGTTGAGTCGGGATGCAGGAATAACAATGCAGCTGGGGCTCGTTAGTGTCGTCTTCTGGAGATAAAAGGACTGATGATGCCACGCCCTGGTTGCAGAAGTCAACGTTCATCGTTCGTTCGTGGTTCATGGTTCATCGGTCGTGGTTTGTTTGTGAGAGGCACTTGGAGAAGTGATTTGTTTTCTGTAACCCTGATTCAAAGAGACACTTGGAGAAGTGATTTGCTTTCTTTCTGTACACCTGGTTTGGCCGTAAGAGATCTTTGTTTTTGCATTCTGTTATCTTCTTGCCCGAGACTTTATTTACGTTTATTTTGGGCTCACAGCCAGCGGAAGCCAGGACTGATAAAGTTATTTCCTTTTAAGTCTGTCTGCCTGTCGTCTTTGAACGAGCTGAGGAGGGGGGTCAGAACAGTTCACTATCACAGCTCTTCATAAGATCCCTAATATAGGGGGGGAAAGAACTCTACACCAAATGAACCATGTTCCAAGATTTAGACAAGCTTTGTTAACATAGGGTTCTGTCTCAAAGCAGCAGCTGTGGGGGGAGGGGGAGGGACACAACTCTAAAACACTGCTTCAATTCTCAACTCTTTCTACATTACACCTACTTGTAACAAACGGTACTGGGATATAATCCTGTTTTAGTGCTCCATCTAGTTATCCAATATTAAATCAGTTTGGCATTTTAAATGCATTCCGATAGCACTAAAAGTTGGAAACTAGGAAGTGATGAAAACTGGCTTTAGGACTCGATTCATGGTTATGCCGAGGTGGCTCAGTGGTTAGGGTGCAGTACTGCAGGCCACTTCAGCTGACTGTTATCTGCAGTTCGGCGGTTCTAATCTCACCGGCTCAGGGTTGACTCAGCCTTCCATCCTTCCGAGGTGAGTAAAATGAGGACCCAGACTGTGAGGGCGATATGCTGACTCTGTAAACCGCTTAGAGAGGGCTGAAAGCCCTATGAAGCGGTATATAAGTCTAACTGCTATTGCTATTGCTAATGTTTACCTTGCCTTATCGCCAATAGGATCCTTGCCAGGTTCAACAATGATTTGACCTGTGAGGTTAAGAGATAATAATATTTCATCTGGAAATGTGTTCCACAATCGGATAAATATTTTGTGTTGTTTTTCAGCCATTTGCAGAAAGTGGAAATTCATAGTCTAACTGCTATTGCTATTATGAAATCCAACACAATCTGGCATGCTAAAAACATTTCAAATACTTTCAAAAACACCTTAGTATGAGTGGCTCTCATTACTAGATAACTGCAACGTTTTTCCTGCTAAAAATGGATTTCCAAAGTATATTTGTGCATAGGGAAACAAAGGGGGCGAGATATCTTATTCTTCTTATTAAAAAAAAAAAACGGGTATTATTCTCCTCCTAAATTCATTATGAAAGAATTAGATTAGCTTACTCTTCAGGAGTTCTTTTTTTATTATTATTTCTCAAATAAATTTTCAGGCGGGCGTGGTTTGAATTTTGGAAAGGAAGAACATCACTTCCTTAAAAGTATAGTTGAGAGTGTGATTTTTGTAAGAGACATGCTGTCACGCAACGGCCGACGGAATGCATGTCTGTGTAGATCAGTATCAGGGTTATCCTGTGACTTTAAAAAAAAACTCTGTAATAAGACTGACTCTGGTTTAAGGATTTCTGACTAATGCATTGCAGTCCTGTAACGACAAACTATCAGGCATTTAAAACGTCACGAGAGAATGAGTATATCATAACCAACCCACCCCGCTTAACCCTGAATAATTTAAAAAGGAAACAGAGAAACGGATCTAGCTTTGAAATACCGGTAGACCTTGACTTATGACCACAATTGAGCACAACATGTCTGTTGTTAAGTGAGTTTCGGACCTATTTTACAACCTTTCTTGACTCCGTTATTAAGTGAATCCTTGCGGTTGATAAATTAGTAATCTGATTGTTAGGGTGAATCTGACTTCCCCGTTAATTTTAGCAATAGCAATAGCAGTTAGACTTATATACCGCTTCATAGGGCTTTCAGGGGGAGAGCCTTCTCTGTTGCTGCTCCGGCCCTCTGGAACGAGCTCCCCGTGGAGATCCGGACCCTTACTACCCTCCTGGCCTTCCGTAAAGCTACTAAGTCCTGGCTGTTCCGGCAGGCTGGGGGCTGTTAAAGCACCCAGCCCCGTCTTAATTGTGACTGTTGTGGATTTTAAATATTGTTTGTATTGTCTTATTTATTCCCTCCTCTGTTTATTGTGAGCCGCTCGGAGTCCTTCGGGAGTGGGCGGCATACAAAACCAATAAACCTAACCTAAACCTAAACCTTTACAGAGTCAGCATATCGCGCCCACAGTCTGGGTCCTCATTTCACCCACCTCGGAAGGATGGAAGGCTGAGTCAACCTTGATCCGGTGAGATTAGAACCGCTGAACTACAGATAATCATCAGCTGAAGTGGCCTGCAGTACTGCACCCTAACCACTGCGCCACCTCGGCTCTTTGCTTGTCAGAAGGTCTCAAAAGGTGATCACATGACCCCGGGACACAGCAGCATCAGTCCTAAGTATGATTCAGTTGCCAAGCATCTGAAATTTGATCACATGATCATGGGGATGCTGCATTTCATTTATTGAAATGAATTGAATTGAATTTATTTATTGAATTTCTAGGCCGCCCAATCCCGAAGGACTCCGGGCGGCTTACAGAAATGAAAAATATTAAAAAAGAATTAAAACAATAAGACACAACAAAATTAAGAAGAAGCACAACATGCACCCAATCAGGGGGGGGGGCTGGACCTCAGTCAAGAGGTCAACAGCCCCAGGCCTGCCGGAAAAGCCAGGTTTTAATAGCTTTACGGAATGTCATGAGAGTGGGTAGGGCCTAGATCTCTGGGGGTAGCTCGTTCCATAGGGCCAGAGCGGCAACAGAGAAGGCCCTACTCCGAGGCGTCGCCAGCCGGCATTGTCCCGCTGAAGGCACCCGGAGAAGGCCCATCCTGTGCGATCTTATTGGTCTTAGGGAGTTATGCGGCAGAAGACGGTCTCGCGGGTATCCGGGTCCTAGGCCATGTAGGGCTTTAAAGGTGATAACCAGCACCTTGAATTGTGCTCGGAGACCAATGGGAAGCCAGTGCAGCTCGTGGAGGATAGGTGTAGTATGGGTGAACCTTGGTACATCCAATATCCCTCGCACGGCTGCATTCTGGACTAATTGTAGTCTCCGAACACTTTTCAGGGGCAGCCCCAAAAGTTATAACGATCATAAGTCGCAAAGGTCGTAACCGTCATAAGTCACTTTTTAAATTGCCGTTGTAACTTTGAATGGACTGTTATAAGTCAAGAACTACCTGTAATGCAAAAGTTAACCATATCAAATTCAATGAAATCAGTAGGATTAAGTATGCTTTTAGTTTTCGGAATAATGTTTTATCCATTTCGGAGTAAGTCTCAATGCCTTTGAAAGACTCTGTATTTCTCCACTACAGTGGACAGGCATGTAATACATAATTTGAATGGTTCTTTTGAATAAAGTACAAATTCACAATGCTTGCATAGGCCAACTAGCAATTTATTTTAGATGCTCCCAAATTTTGTTACCTAAACTTTTAGGAAGAGGTGACATTTCCTGTAGGATATGCAGAGCTACAAATTAGCCAAAAATGTACATAGATATATTTTCCTCAGCCACGGTATTTTAAAAGCTGGACAACTGCCTGAGGGGCAGGAGGAGAAAATGACGGGTTTCTGTAAGGGACCACAGACTAAATTAAGGAAGGTCAACCATGAGTAAATAAAGGAGTGGCATAGGTGACTACTGCAATGAAGACATTTTCAGAGACAGCTCACCTCCTGCATTCTCTGTTGTCTATTTGGAAAGAAAGAAAAAACCTTTTATAGTATTCTACACTCCCTCAAAATAGATTTAGTGCTGCTTTAAAAAAAAATATGTATTGACCTCTGATGCTCTGCTCTCGTCCATTGTAGCAATTCTTCCATTTAAAATTCTGTGTCAATTATATAAAGTCATATCATGTCATGCAGACAGCTAGAGTGGTGCAGTGGTTACGATACTGAACCAAGAATGGGGAGACCCAAGTTCTAATTCTTCTTCAGGAATAGAAACCAACTAGTTGACAGTTGGGCAAGTTATTCTGTCTCAGCCCTAGACTAGGAAGTTGGAAACATATCTACCAATCTATACTGGTGCAGCAGAGGTGGGTTCCTACCAGTTCGTACCTATTCAGTAGAACCGGTTCGTCAAATCTACCGAACCGGTTAGAAGAGGTTCTACCAGTGGACCCGGAAAGCAGGCCACACCTACAGAAGAGGTTCCAAAGTTTTTTGAAACCCACCACTGGTCCTTGGATAGGATTATTCTACACTATCATGCTCCTATTTATAAAACTCAGGGCCTCTGTGAAAGGTAAGGATGACTACTGCGTTTGTGGTGCAATCAGAACATTGCGTGTGTTGAAGCTGTTTTAACGCAAACCAAAGATGCCTTTTAAAAAACAAGTTGACATCCTATTCTTATGCATGCCAGTGCTGTGTGTGAGGTAATTTAAGGTGGTTCTGACAAGTGTCATCGGCATCTTCATATCCGGTCATATGGGCGGCAAGCCACTCCCATCCGGTCACATGGGTGGCAAGCCACTCCCACAAAGGAGGCCACACCCACAGAGTAGGTTCGAACAATTTTTGAAACCCACCACTGTGGCGCAGTATGACCGATTATTTATTCATCATTTTTAAGGAAAAGGCTTCCATTCTCCCAAGTATTGGGGGGGGCTAATAATAATAAAATGGCATAAATAATGGCGGTTCCAAAACCTGTGATCATGTGGACTTCAGAGGAATCAGAAGTGAATTACAGGAGTGGTTGCAATGCCCCCCCCCCCAAAGAATCCTCATGTTTTCTGGAACAAATATGAGAGATGGCTGAACTTATGGATCTAGCCCTCTGTAAATACAAAAAACCATCTTGTTGCAGCAATTTTATCTTTCTATTTGATTATTCTTCACTTGTTCTTTAGTTAATGAGGGAAACAGATAACAGTCTCTAACATAAGCTGCATTGGGGGCAGGGGGAAACGACATGAAGTTTTTATCCCTAATGGATGAATAGACATTCATTCAATGAATAAGCTGAACAATAAAACTCAGAAAAAATAGACTAGAGTTCCAGTAATCAAGCATTGCTCTTCCTAAATATATAGCCAGGTGCTTCAGACAAGCTCCTACACAGGACATAAATATTCTTTCCTATGATATTCCACACTATTCCACACTATTGGTAGAATTATGGTGTCCAAGCTGCTTATAGCTATAACAGCTATAACTACTAAAGTCCATGAATTTGTCTAAGCTACATTTAAAATCAGCCAAGGGATCCCAAGTTTTTCTACACTGATAAGTACATAGGGTGAACTGTTCTGACCCCCCTCGTCCTACACCAAAGCACACAAAGATACTGCAAGGATTTCTTGACACACAGACAGGACCTTGGCAGCAAGCCAGCACAGTCCAGGCCTTGGCAACAATCCAGCACAGACAAGACATTGTCAGCAATCCAGCACAGACTAACCTTGGCAGCAATCCAGCCTGCCAAGCTAGCCACGAGAGTTCTCGAGCTCTACTGAATACGTTGACTCCTGCAAAAGGCTGTGTCCACAATCATTCCTTTTATAGTCTTGAGAGGAGCCTAATTACCACCAGTTGAGTGCAATTACCTCCTGTAACTGCGCAACTGTTCTTTACGCCTATTAGCGATGCCGGGCATCCAGGAAGAACTCCCTTGGCTCCTCCCCACTGCTCCAATGCATGACGTCTGGATCACACTCCCATGTCTCCTCCCCACTGGTCCAAGGCTCAGGTGCCTCCTGGTGGCCAACCAGCCTCTCTGTGCCCTGCTCGGAGTCGGAACCCTGTCCAGGGTCCTCCACATCCTCCAGAGCCGACTCATAGGGCCCCTCGCTGTCGGAATCTGGTGGCAGCTCCAATGGCTCCTGCTGGGCCACAACAGTGAACATTCTTTCTACTAGCTGTAAAACCTCTGAGAACAACTTATCATTCACAATCTGGCTGTCATGGGACACATGGACAGTTGCAAAGTACTTCTTTAACAGTTAGACATCTCCATCACCTCTAGATTCCATCCCTGCGGGTCAAGGTGCACTACAGGTATTCTGTGCCATTTCTATTTACTTTTCTCTTTTTTAATCGACAAGTAGGACATTTCCAACCAAAGCATTTACATTGTAACTAAAAGGTGACCTGGGAAATAGATGCTCTTGGAGGCTGGGACTTTACTTTTCAGCCTGCCAATTTTACATTTGTGTAATTATTTTTAAACAGAAATATCAACACAGACACAGGCTCAAACTTTTATTACAATACCTAGTTCTTCTTCCATTGTGGGTCCTTTATTTTGGTTGTTAGAAACCCCAAGCACTCTGTTGAACAGTATAGCAAATGCACTTCCCCAGATACCTGAAAACAAGTAGAATATTTTATGAAATTGATAACTGATATTTTATCCTTTTAACGTCTTTATTAATTTTCAAACCATACTTTTAAATACAAACAAGCTTATAGCATTTATAAAAAATTTAAAAATAATTATTATCACACTACTGTAAAAGGGATCCCAGGAACAGAGTGAAGAAGAATACAAACTATGAAGCCTTACACTGGGTAGAAACTTTCCGTTCATCTAGCTGTAAGGATTCACTCATAGGACTAGAAAAGTCAAATGTGATTCATACATACTTTAACTGTGTGTTAAACTACTATATTTGGGCTGTAAATGTCTATAATATTAGTTGGTAGCAGATATCTATCTATCTGTCTGTCTGTGTTTGTGTGTGTATGTGTGTGTGTGTGTGTGTGTGTGTTGCAATTGTGCTGATAAATAAATAAAGGGAGACTAGTATAGATCTATTTCAAGCTACTTAGCTCTCATCAGCTAGCCATACCCTTACTGGGATTTGAACCTGTGTTGTATTACATATTAGGCAGTTGTGTTAGCCACTAAGCCACAGGTTCTCCTCCTTTAGCAGCTCCTTTATCTATCTATCTATCTATCTATCTATCTATCTATCTATCTATCTATCTATCTATCTATCTATCTATCTATATCGATATCTATCTATCTATCCATCCATCCATCCATCCATCCATCCATCCATCCATCCATCCATCCATCCATCCATCCATCCATCCATATATCTATATCTATATCTATATCTATATCTATATCTATATCTATATCTATATCTATATCTATATCTATATCTATATCTATATCTATATCTATATCTATATCTATCTATCTATACATACATACATACATACATACATACATACATACATACATACATACATATATACATATTTAAAGTCACAACCCCCGGTATGCCCAAATATGGGAGGAAGTTCACTGCTTCCATTCTCTGTCCATCGGCTCGTCACAAGAGACCATCCAGACAGAAACCCAATATTTTTACTGTTGCCTTTTTGTTACATTTGTGTTGTATTTTTGCTGATAAATAAATAAAGTAAATAAATCTCCCTTTATTTATTTATCAGCACAAATACTATATATATATATTACACACACAGACGCACATATACACACATTTTCTAGATCTGATACAGTAATTGTACTTTAAGTTTAGATGAAGAAAAGTCAACCAGATTTTTTCTGCTCAGACCAAGCATTCCTAGGATATAATATACAAAATTATTTTTGCTATAATTCTGACATGCTTGAATCTTCTAAAATTCTATAATATCACACAGGTTAAAAAAAAAAAAGTAGCTAGAAGCTTGGCTTGATTCTTATTGGTGAGGTTTCTTTTTAAACCTTTATGCATTTTCAACAATGTAATGAGAAACCTTTATGCAGCTGAATCTGTCTAGCAGGATTTGTCAAAAGAATTATATATAATTCTTTATAACATAGAAGGAACCACCCTACAAAAATAGACCAAAGGTTTAATCTAGTACTTACCCATTAAGAAATGCAGAGGGTTTTCTTTGTATTTTTTCACTACTGTGCCCATAAAAAACTTGCTGCCAAACAGATTGGGAGACATGAAGGTCCCATATTTAGCCATTCCAATCTCATAGGGACTGAACTCCACCCAGTCTGAAACCAGGAATAAACAATGGTTAGAACAGACAGAGAAATGAGGGCTTAACCTACTACCAAGGCAGTGCTTGCAAACAGATGTTTTCCACTGGTTCAGACTTCTGGTCTTCTCACACTTTTCTACTCCCAATATACATATATGAACATGTAAACTAGTTTTGATTAACGTTGAACTCGTCTGGTGTGATCACGTGACTATACCATGTGATTTATTTATTTAGGGCAACAGTTTGGGTAAAGAAAGATCTTGGTTCCAATTAGAGTGTTTGGAGTGTTTGGAGTGTTTATTATAATTTATAGGCCGCCCTTTTCCCTGAGGGGACTCAGGGCGGCTTACAAAACACGGGGAGGGGGGTACAAAGACAAAAAACATAAGACAATACATAATATTAAAAATAAAGCACAACATTCATTCATCATTCAGGAGGGGACAAACTAAGATTTTTATCCCCAGGCCTGACGGGATAGCCAGATCTTAAGGGCTGTGCGGAAGGCCTGGGCGGTGGTGAGGGTGCGGATCTCCACGGGGAGATTGTTCCATAGCGTCAGAGCTGCGACTGAGAAGGCTCTCCTCCGCGTAGTCGCCAGTCGGCACTGACTGGCGGATGGAATTCGGAGGAGGCCTACCCTGTGCGATCTGATGGGACGCAGGGAGGTAATTGGCAGAAGGCGGTCTCTCAAATAGCCAGATCCACTACCATGGAGCGCTTTGTGAGTGGTAAGTAGGACCTTGAAGTGCACCCGGAGATCAACAGGTAGCCAGCGCAGCTCACGGAGGATCGGTGTTATGTGGGCGAACCGTGGTGCGCCCACGATCACTCGCGCGGCCGCATTCTGGACTAGCTGAAGTTGCTGGATGCTCTTCAAGGGCAGCCCCATGTAGAGCACATTGCAGTATTCCAGCCTAGAGATCACAGCAGAGAATCATAGCAAAAGACAGAACGAAATGTTAAGCATCTGTTGAAATTCTCACTTCAGATACTAACACTGCATCTCCATTCCCTCCTCACTCCAGGGGAAGGTTCCTGCAAAATCCCCATTCCCTACCAATCAGCTGGGACTCGACGGGGAGTAGATGGGGGCAGAGCTAGTCAGAGTTAGTATTTACCGGTTCTCTGAACTACCCAAAATTTCCACTACCGGTTCTCCAGAACTGGTCAGAACCTGCTGAATGCCATCTCTGACGCCTGCCCTCTGGAATAACATCTCTCTAAAGAGACACGTACTTCTCTCAAAAAAAATGAGGTCCTAGAAGTCCTTAAAACTGAGATTCTTCTCCCAACCTCTGAAGTAGGGTGGTTGTTGAACTCCTCATGGGTGTGTTTGGGTAATTTATAGTTGGATAGTTAATTAATGAGCCAAGGTGGCGCAGTGGTTAAATGCAGCACTGCAGGCTACTGCTAGATCAGCAGGTCAGCGGTTCAAATCTCACCGGCTCAGGGTTGACTCAGCCTTCCATCCTTCCGAGGTGGGTAAAATGAGGACCCAGATTGTTGTTGGGGGCGATATGCTGACTCTCTGTAAACCGCTTAGAGAGGCCTGAAAGGCCTATGAAGTGGTATATAAGTCTACTGCTATTGCTATTGCTATAATTTGTCTTGTCTGGAAATTCATTTTTTCCCCTGTCTGTTATTGTTCCTTTTATAAGTCACCCAGAATCATTCTTGAATAGGATGCTCTTAAATTAAAAAAAAAGTTGTCTGAACCTGGATAGTGAGAACACTGACCTGCAAACATCAATTCTGACACATCAGGTTTAACATGAAGACAGGTAAAAAGTGGCAAAGCCGACTGCGCTTTGTTGATTTTTTCCTTCATATAAGATAAAGTGTTATCCATTCTCTGCAAAAAGGAGACAGAATTACGGAGTTTAATATTTGGACTGAAGCAGATATATTTATTTATATTTCATATTTTTAATCACCTATCTCCCTCAGAGTTTTACTTTTTTTAAAAATACAAAAAAGTTACTTCAGATTACTTCTTTTTTTTCTGTTCAAAAGTTTTATTTCTTTTAAGGCAAACATTTCATCATTCCTCAATCAGTAAGACATCGAAGTACAATTTTTTTGTATGTTAAAATAATTCTAGTTTACCACCAAATTCTTGTCTAGCCTAATATATACCCCTCCCTCCCTCCACCCTCTCCCCCAACCACCCTCCTCCTTCCCCCCCCCCCCGACTTCCCAGAACCCGTACACGGAATGGATTTCTAACAAACACAGTCTAAAATCTATTGAGAAAAAAGAAATAAAGAAATTAATAACATTCTACATTGACCTTAGCTTCTTCTTACTGAACTACCTTTAAACAATTTAAATCATTTCTGATCTTAAGCATAGGCTAACTGGAATTCCTTGGTCCCGTATTTATTTTGTATATAGTCAATCCATTTTTTCCAGTCTCGTTTATATCTCTCATTTGAGTGATCTTTAAGATATGCCGATATTTTTGCCATCTCGGCTAAGTTTGTAACTTTCAATGTCCATTCTTGAGTTGTAGGCAAGTCTTCCTTCTTCCAGTATTGCGCCACCAACAGTCTTGCTGCCGTTATTGGATGCAAAATCAAGTTAGTCTCTACCACTGTAAAGTCAGTACATATACCTAGATTACTTCATTATGGTCATCAACCAGCTGAACATACACGAAAAATGTAACAAGATTATCTACATGGAAATTATAAAGTAATAATCTTGTAATAAAGACTAAGAAAGCCTTCTTACTACTGATCAATCGGGTTAAAAATCAGGACTTGTTGATAACCGGGTCTATTTATAAAGCACTCCTACTTTTTCAGACTCAGAGCAGGTTATGTGCCAATTATGTATAACCTTCACAATAAATAATACTAATTATAATAAAAAATTAAAAACGGTGAATATAGTATTCATATATTAGGGAACTCAAAGGATATTCTCAATGGCTCAAGGTTGACTCAGCCTTCCATCCTTCCGAGGTCGGTAAAATGAGGAGCCAGATTTTTGGAGGCAATAACGCTGACATTGTAAACCACTTAGAGAGGGCTGTAAAGCATTGTGAAGTGGTATATATGTGCTACTGCTATTTTCAACTGATGTACAACGGGTTATATTGCTAATATAAATGGGTATTATTTAATTTTATGTGCTAAAATAACAGAGATTATACTAGCTAAAGTTGACATTTATGGACCTTTAGGATAATTTAGATTCTCCTATTATGTTTTTTTGAAGGTTTTTGACATTTGAATATTTATGATGAAGTGGTACTAGAAGTATTGGGCAGCTACTGCAGCTTTCTGGAGAGGCAGAGCCCAACTCACATTGACATTAGATTATGTTGCAGTTACAATTAGAACTCAAACCATTGGTTTAATTGTGATCAGTGAAGTTTTCTCATCGTTGTCTGCAGTTTCTACTACAGAGCCAGCCGTTCTAATGCATCAAGCTGTATTTTAGACAAATATTATGCACTTAAGATTTAAACAGATTCCCTAAATCTTTCGACCGATGCTTACATTTTGAATCAGTGTTTCTCCTATCAGCATTCCAAAGATGTCCGTGAATGTCACAGGCTGCCCGGATCTCTTCTTCTTCCACAGGGCTTCAATGTATCGCTTCACTTTCTGTGGTGTAAGTAGCTTCAGTGGGGTGTGACTAATACTGTTCCTCAACTCAACGTTTATCTCCTTTGGCCCTTTCACTGGGAAATCTGGATGAGAATACAGGGTTGACATATACCTATGGAGAGACCAAAACAATATTTTTAGTGCACATAAAAATGGAAGTAAAGATGGGTCACAAGACCTTCAACCAACAATGTTTCGGTGTTCTGACTCCCCTCGTCCCACTCCAAGCCAAAGATAAATTACAGAATTTATTAACAGACAGGTCCTTGGCAGCAAACCAGCACAGACAAGCCTTGGCAGCAATCCAGCCTGCCAAGCTCACAATAATGTTCTCCAACATTAATTAATGTGTTGACTTCTGCAAAAGGGGCATGTGCACAAGCATTCCTTTTATAGTCTGGAGAGGAGCCTAATTACCACCAGCTGAGTGCAATTACCTCCTGTAACTGCGCAACTGTTTACGCCTATTAGCTCTCTTGTGCCGGGCATCTAGGAACACTGCTGACGTCTGGATCACAGTCCCTTGTCTCCTCCCCACTGGTCCAAGGCTCAGGTGCCTCCTGGTGGCCAACCAGCCTCCCTATGCCCTGCTCGGAGTCGGAACCCTGTCCAGGGTCCTCCACATCCTCAAAAGCCGACTCATAGGGCCCCTCGCTGTCAGAGTCTGGTGGCAGCTCCAACGGCTCCTGCTGGGCCACAACAGTGATCAATGAAAGAAGTACGTTCTCCAGGACTCACAACGCCTGATTAAAGAGCAGGTGGCGGTCGTGGCTAGGAGGGCCTTTGGGTCATGCATCCATTATGCCATTTCCTGAACCAACAATTCCTACTCACAGTTCCCCCCACATAAGTCACCTCCTATCTTGACTATTGCAATGTGTTTTAGGTGGAGCTGCCTTGAAAAGTATCCAGTAGGTTTAACTGATTCAAAATGTGGTGGCCCACATGGCCTTTGGGTAAGTCTAGAATTGCATGTGTGACTTCTCTTGTGGACGAATCAGTTGCTACATTGCTTCTCGGTGCAACTCAAGGTGCTGGTTATCATCTTCAAAGAACCTACATAGCTTGAGATGAAGATATTTGAAGAATCATATTTTTCCAGTCATATCTACCCCACTCGCCATAATGGGGAAGCAGGAAATACTATGGGACCTTCTTAAGAAGGTCTATCTAACAGGACAGCCAGTGGGCCTGGTGACCCCAGAATTATATGGAGCCCATTAAGTGATCTGATTATCACCGTGTGTGTGTGTTTGTTTTTGTGTGTGTGTGTGTGTGTGTGTGTGTGTGTGTGTGTGTGTGTGTGTGCGCAGAGTTATTGGTTTGTTGTACTGGGGTTTTACCCTTCTAAGCTCTTGGGAAAAATCAAGCTATCATTTTATAAATTACAAAGTTTTGAATATTTTACGTTTATCTAAAATAACTAATATCCATAACAATAACATTGAATAAAACTCTAATTGTTCATAAATACACAGTCCTCTAATTAACTGGGAAACACAATATATATTTCTCTAATCTCCGTGTTTAAGACAGTATGCTACCAGAAACATAGTTTTTAAAAGAAGAGATGATTTCAATTTAAGAATTCTAATTTCATTATTTGGAAGCAAGATTTTAAATTATATCTATTGATCATCAACATAAATCTGACAGTAGTTATGCTTCATCTTGACTAAATCTGAAAAACTGAGAAAATTTAATCTAAGGTTGCAGCCTCCTTTAGTCTTTACAACAGAAAAATATTGTTTATTGAATGTATTCCATTGTCACAATTGAAGAGATAATCAATTATTAGCTATCAATATAAAATAATAGAATGTTCCAAGAAAGAAAACAAAGTAATATTATAAATTAAAGTTGTCTTAGTCCTACCTATTTCTACTTCCCCTCCTAGTCCAGAACTCAGATGCTTATCGTGGAATCTTTTTTAAATGTTGAGAATATGACCTAAGCTAGCAGAAGACTCAATCTTTCTTCAAGCAGTAAGATAACTTTAGTTTAGAACTATCCCACCAAACAAAAATTCCTTGGGAAAGTTATCTTCAAGGGACTATGAATTTGCTTTTATGCTCTAAGAACTACTAGCTTTAGAAAACAATCAAATGTATTATTTTAAGGATGCAGTAATAATAAACACCATAATTGCTTTCATGTTATTAAGTGATATTTTAATTCCAGTATATTTAAATCTCCCCTCAGCTATACTGAAGATTTCTTGCAGACAATTTCAGCTGATTAGTGAACCATGCACTATAAATATAAGTTTAAGGCAAATTTGTTTTTATAGGTTTCAATTTCCTCAAAAAGTATAATCAAAACATTAAAAATCTAAGCTGCAAGCTTTTATTAGCTCAGAAAGATTTTTAAATCACCAAACCAAAGAATTAGGAATAGAGGGGATTGCAGTCAACCAGTAGCTAAAAGCTGATGTACCGAGGAGGCGCAATGGTTAAATGCAGCACTGCAGGCTACTTCAGTTGACTGCAGTTCTGCAGTTCGGCTGTTCAAATCTCACCGGCTCAGGGTTGACTCAGCCTTCCATCCTTCCGAGGTGGGTAAAATGAGGACCCGGATTGTTGTTGGGGGCAATATGCTGACTCCGTAAACCGCTGAGAGAGGGCTGAAAGCCCTATGAAGCGGTATATAAGTCTAACTGCTATTGCTATTGCTATTTAATAAAAGATTTTGGCAATTTGGCTATAGAATCAACGGATTAAAAATAAGAGTAAGGTATTGTCTATTAAATAAAGAAAGGTTTATTTAAAAGCAAACTTGCCATGTGGATCCAGATAATCCAGCAATATATGTTGCACAGTCTAAAATTCCAGATTCATACAGTGCTTTTATTACTCCAGAAAATCCCACAGTTGCCCGAAATCCTCCTCCAGATCCCAAGATTGCTATTACTGGCACCTGGGAAAACATACAACATAGATGCCTTCTAAAATATTTATCACACAACACAAGCAAAACATTATATAGTCATGGTAACATTACATAAAACATATAATGTAACAGAACCCCCCCCCCCAAAAAAAAATCATTTGTTCACTCCTAAACACAACCCATGATTTGTATCTCTCTCCATCCAGGGTTTGAACACAAGAGCTGATCTGTATTTAATATTCTTCAGACAGATCAGTTTTGAGGTTTTTGTAAGAAAAGAAAAACAATAGACTAGAAAATTCTAATCTATAAAGAACTTCACTGTCCCACCATTTTAAAAATTGGAGCACTGACCTATGTGTTAGCATATCATTCGTAGTTACGTCTCTCTCCCGTATGTATTAAAATTTAGAAATCATCTCTAATTTTGCTTTAAGATATTCAATATAGAGAAAGCATAGATAATGATTAATTATTCGCTTGGCTAATTAATGTGTTTGCTGTGCTGGCCAAAACCATTTTTGGATCGTTTAACAACACATAAGTTCCTATTTGGACATTATAAGCAATGATAAATATTTGGGAAAATAAGAACACTGTGTGTATCTCCCTGTCCTTTCCAATTTCCATTTTCCCGCATATCAAAATTGCATGTCTCACAGATCAAAAAAATGTTGCAATAAGTTTTCATAATTTTAACTCAAACAAACCAATTAAAGTTATTAGAGACTAGAGGGGTTTTTTTATTTAAAAAACCCCAAAGCAGTTATAATTAGTTATTACTAGAATAACTAATTCTAACCAAATTAGTTAGAACTAGAAATAGCTAGTTAGGAAAGCAAAGTCTTAGCAACTATGCATAATATTAGGCTCAGACCTTGATAAGAAAGTTTGAAGTGTTTATTTTCTTAAGATTAAAAACCAAAGCTTTCAACTGAAACAAAACGATATGAGAACTTTAACAAGTATTCCAGGTTTGGAGAAGACCAAGTGGATTGCTGATGAAAGTATATGGAAACAAAAATTTACAGAGAGTTGAAAGGTGAAAAAGGACTTGAAGTTACAGTAAAAAATAATAAAATCTAATGCAATGTAGCTTTGGCTCATTCTGGGATCGAACTAACTAAGGGCTGTTGGATTATAAGCCCTCCAGACTTACATCACGAATGGAGGTCAAATCAGCTCCCAATAACTTGTTCAGATGATGCATTGCTCTAGTTTTCCGCTGCTGTCGGAAGTCCTTCTCCTCATCACACAGAGCCATGCTGAAACGGAGATCTGTTGAAGAGCTGCTGAGCAAAACACATGTTTAGTCCCCAAGCTCTCACTTAAAGAACAAACAATTCAATCTACTTCAGTTCTATGCCAATAAAGTCCTCCTTAAGCCTGGGACTTTCTGTAATGCCACTTAAACGATGGCTTAATAATATTTAAAGTACTGCATTTTTAAATATGGTGGTAATGCTTGCAGAGCCAAAAGGCTGAGTGGAAGGGAATTGTCCGCATCCATTGCTATTAGGCTTCAGGCCAAATAGTAACAAGACAGCATAAATCATGCTTGTGGATCAGTGGTGGGTTTCAAAAAATTTTCGAACCTACTCTGTGGGTGTGGCCTCCTTTGTGGGAGTGGCTTGCTGACCATGTGACCTGATGGGAGTGGCTTGCCGGCCATGTGTTCTCTCTCTCTCTCTCTCTCTCTCTCTCTCTCTCTTTCCTTCCTTTTGTCTCTCTGTCCCTTTTTCCTTTTTTTCTTTCATCTCTCACTTTTTCTTTCTTTTTTCTTTCTTTATTTTCTTTCTTTCTTCCTTCCTTCCTTCCTTTCTCTTTCTCTCTCTGTGTGAGTCTGTGGTGTGTGAGTTTCTCTCCCTCTCCCTCTCCCTCTCTCTCTCTCTCTCTCTGTGTGTGTGTCAGTGGTGGGTTTCAAAAATGTTTGGAACCTCTTCTGTAGGTGTGGCCTGCTTTCTGGTTCCACTGGTGGAACCTCTTCTAACCGGTTCGGTAGATTTGACGAACCGGTTCTACCGAACTGGTGTGAACTGGTAGGAACCCACCTCTGTTGTGGATACATAGAAAAGGGGACCATTGGAATTCAGTGGAACATAACTACCGATAAGGCAAAATACAGGACTGCCAAATAAATATACATAGAACTAAACTACAGCAACATCCCATTTTGAGATCAGTAAGACAATACTGCAGTGCATCCATTGTCTATCTCAGTGGATTCTCAACCCTACGTCATTGTAGTCCAATAGATCTTTATGATACAGTTTATACATCGTTAATTGCACACGAAAGGGAGCCATGTCCCAGTGCTATGATTTCTGCAAATACACTTTGTGAATATCAAGATTGCTTACCAAACTTCAAGAGATACCTCCAACGTGACTTCTGTAACCTAAACAAGCAATGTTATAATTTTATCAGAATTTTTGTCAAGAAACTTGTGATCTATTGTCTTATAAACAAAGGGGTCTCACCTAACATTAATCACCTATTAGTTTATATTAGAGCACTGTTTTTTTTCCTAACTTTCCGAGCTTTAAAAGCCTTTTTTAAGCCACTACATTGGGAGATTGGGAGGGGAGGGGAGGACGGCTGGGGCAAGCGATGTGTTACATCTTAAATTCTCTGGAAGACACGGGAAAAAAATTAATAGATGTTCCTAAGAAAAGGAACAACTTAGTAAAAAAAAATGTAGTGGAATTACACTTCAGTTTCTCAGCATTTATCATCTTATAACTAATGTAATATGATTTTTTTAGCAATGTTGTTACGTAGAGTGCAGATAATAAATAATACTGTCATATTGCCTAATTAATCACAGCAATTTTATCTGGGAAATGCATTACTGATAGGGGAAAAAAACTGAAAATGACACATTTCGTCCATACTAACAAAAATAATAATAAAAATCTAGACTCATGCAGAATATCAAAGAGAATAGAAAAACTTGACAGGCGTCTTTTCAAATCAGATTCATTTTTTCAAAATATGGCTATTATCCAAAATTGAACAAATACCAGATTCAGCAATCCAGTTAGGAAAAAAAAACAACTAGAAGTTGTTCAATCGATATATGAATACGGCTCAGGTCTTGACACTACAAATGGACTAAAAAAAAATCTGGGATAGCGACATATAAAGTACATTTAAACATGGCTTATGGCTTCTCATGGCTGGCTCTTCACAACTGCAGCTATCAACATGTGTGTTGTGCATGAATCTGTGCAAACTGGATTATAAAATACATTTTATTTTAAGGCACTGCCTACAGCAATGGCTTCAGCCAGGTAAATCTCGTATTAAAAAAATACTGAGAAAAGCTTCAAAGACTAAAATAAAAGATATGGTTTGGCTATATCCTCAATATCCCAGTCATCATTTTTGTAATCTTTGTCATTTCAATATATCGCACCATTTTCAGTACCAGAAATGTTTAAGAGAACTAAAGAACATCATGTGTGCATAATGACTGGATTCTATATTTTAGATCCTCGACTTATAACCTTGGAAAGTGACCATTTTGAGACCAACAAGTGAAACTGACATATTGATTTTGAAACTTACTTTATTAATGATGAATGGAACTTGTTTCTTCTCCCCAATTTTCAAAGATGAAATGGGGAAAGTTGCTGTACCAATAGTCTCATCCATCACATAATTTGCATCCATAAGAGTAATCTAAAAAAAAAAGATACATTTAAACTGAACCTTCACATATCCTAAACAAATGTAAAAATGAAGCAAACATGAATTTTACGTTAATTTTCAATTACATACATTGGATTGATTAAAGATCTAAAAACACATTTTGTTACCAACTTATTTCACTTCAAGTAAACAAAGCAATATTGGTTAAATATTTTTACTTTTTTTAATTGGAAGATCTGTAAACCTTTACCAGATATGGCAAAACAATTATACTGAGGGATTGCACACACGATAGCTTTGAGAAAAAAATATTTGTATTTTTACAAATTATTAGTACTGAAATTATGTTAGGACAGCAACTTCAGGGTGAATGGACATAGTTGTATACCTATTAGTCGTAAATGAGGTTGGCCAAAGTGATATTTACTCTTGATGGTCATATCATGCTGTAATACATTTTGTAAAAATACAACTTCTGATTTTATATGCTAAAGGCAGAAGAAAACAACTGATTATTCTGTTCAGAAACCAAACAAAATGTCATATTCTGTGGCAAAATTATTTCTGATGAGCCCAAGATTTTGCCTCTCTTTTGAACATTCCTCTCCCTGTTGTTCTTCCCTTTATCCTTTCTCAAAGGGGTTCATTTACTTAGAAAGAGATAAATAAGTAAAATTACAAAGCTCATTTCAAGCTAGACTGACATTCAGAAGCTGTAGACCAGCTGCAATAAAGCATGCATTTTTTAAATGAGAAATTCGAGAGCCGAGGTGGCGCAATGGTTAGAGTGCAATACTGCAGGCCACTTCAGCTGACTGCTAAACTGCAGTTCGGCGGTTCAAATCTCACTGGCTCAAAGATTGACTCAGCCTTCCATCCTTCCGAGGTGGGTGAAATGAGGACCCGGATTGTTGGGGGCGATATGCTGACTCTGTAAACCACTTAGAGAGGGCTGAAAGCCCTATGAAGCGGTATATAAGTCTAACTGCTATTGCTATTGCTAAATTCATATTAGAACTTTCTCATTCTGGTCTATATTAAGGTATATTATAGACGGCCTGTATATTTTAGATGTACACACATGTGAGTGTGTCTGTTTCTGTGTGTTAATCTTAGCTCTGTGATTCCTACTATTTCTCACATTTTACGCTTGTAAAAGTACTTCATCAAAACAGAGATGGGCTTATTCTACTAAATCCCCAAATCTCTGCTCACAAGATTCTCTCATCTTGTCATCTTAAACTCATCATTTTGGTCAGCGCTATTTCACAATGGTAGAAAAGGTGCTGAAAAAACACACCGTCCAAGTTAATCCTCTTAGATTCCCCATTTTAATTTCTTTTTTTTTCCATTCTCCAAATGCCTTTCTCTCTTTGCAAGAGAGGAAGGAGTCTACATCTCCTTGCAATTTGGACTATATCACTTTAGACTGAAGGAATCCCTCTGCAAGGGAGATGGGTGGTGGGTGGTTTAGAAGTGTGGTGTGTGTGTGTGAGAGAGAGGGGGGGAGGGAGGAAAGGAGGGAGAGAGAGAGAGATGAGAGGGAGGGAGAGAGGGAGAGAGACAGAACTAGATAAATATTAGATATTAGAGACAGACAAGAGAGACAACAGACTAATATGACTAAATACACATTCATGCCATGTAGAAAAGCAAATACCAGCCATTAAGATTGTTTCATTAACTAAGCTTTCATTTATAATAAAAAGTCATAAAGCATACCACCTCCGTAAGCAAGGGTACTTAACACACACAGAGTTGCTGAATTAGTCTGCCTCTTTTGACGTTGCATTTAATATTTTTAATATAGTATCTACACTGCACGAGTCCTTTTTCCCTACAGATATTTGTACTAGTAAGTACCTCCAGAATATTTTCCTGGTTGGGGTCCAAAATTATCTCAAAAGTTTCATTCCACTCAGGGTTCACATTGTTGTTGATATAGTTTGTTCTCTTCCTGCTGTCTGGTGCCGTGGGAATAAAGATCTCCACATAGGGGTCAGGAGTGTCTACTGTAATAAAATAAGAAACATGCAGGTATCATCAGTAGCGTCTCGGAAAACCTGTAGGCAAGCCATAACATCATATTCTCGAAACCTATTTTTTCGTGACCCGACATCGAAATCACGCCCACAACAGCGCACCGACAAAACCACACCCACAAAAGCGTGATTAGGGTTAAGGTAAGGTTTAGATTTAGATTTAGATTTAGATTTAGATTTGTTTATTTATAGGCCGCCCTTTTCCCTGAGGGGACTCAGGGCGGCTTCCAATCAAAAAAAGGAAGGGGAGTGTGGGACAATACGAAAAAAGAAATGTGCACAAAGTAAATTAGACAATAAAACTCAACATTCACTCAGCATTCGGGAGGGGCGAAATAAGATTATCCCCAGGCCTGACGGGTTAGCCAGTTCTTGAGGGCTGTGCGGAAGGCCTGGACGGTGGTGAGGGTACGAATCTCCACGGGGAGATTGTTCCATAGTGTCGGAGCCGCAACAGAGAAGGCTCTCCTCCGAGTAGTCGCCAGTCGGCACTGACTGGCGGATGGAATACGGAGGAGGCCAACTCTATGCGATCTGATGGGACGCAGGGAGGTGATTGGCAGAAGGCGGTCTCTCAAATAGCCAGATCCACTACCATGGAGCGCTTTATAGGTGGTAAGTAGGACCTTGAAGTGCACCCGGAGACCAACAGGTAGCCAGTGCAGCTCACGGAGGATCGGTGTTATGTGGGCGAACCGTGGTGCGCCCACGATCACTCGCGCGAGGGTGTGGGTTAGGGTTAGGTTCAGAGTTAGGTTAGGGCTTTCAGCCCTCTCTAAGCGGTATATAAGTCTAACTGCTATTGCTATATTGTTGACTAATTGAATGGAAAATACATGTTTTAATAGACTGTTTTGGAATCCAGTTTCCAGACTCACTACAAACAATACTTCTTTTACTAACGTTCTAATAGTCAAATTTGTTAGGTCAGAATTAAATGTGTATTTTTGAAAGTGATGAATGAAAGAAGTACGTTCTCCAGGACTCACAACTCCTATTTAAAGAGCAGGTGGCGGTGGTGGCTAGGAGAGCCTTTGGGCCATGCATCCATTGTGCCATTTCCTGAACCAACAATTCCTACTCACAGTTCCCCACACATAAGTCACCTCCTATCTAAGAGCCAAGGTGGCGCAGTGGTTAAAATGCAGCACTGCAGGCTACTGCTAGATCAGCAGTTCAGCGGTTCAAATCTCACCGGCTCAGGGTTGACTCAGCCTTCCATCCTTCCGAGGTGGGTAAAATGAGGACCCGGATTGTTGGGGGCAATATGCTGACTCTCTGTAAACCGCTTAGAGAGGGCTGAAAGGCCTATGAAGCGGTATATAAGTCTACTGCTATTGCTATTCCTATCTTGACTGTTTTAATAGACTGTTTTGGAATCCAGTTTCCAGACTCACTACAAACAATACTTCTTTTACTAACGTTCTAATAGTCAAATTTGTTCGGCCAGAATTAAATGCGTATTTTTGAAAATGAAAAAAAGGGATCAATGGAATCATCAAATTAAGCTTCTAAACAATTTTCTAATTTAATGACTAGCTGCAATAGGCAATTTGTTAATTTAAAAAAAAAACGGAGGAATGCTCAGTTCTGTTATGAACAAGTAGTAGAGTTACTCTGCTAAGGGCTTAATGAAAGTGAGGTAATAAGAGGGGGGGGAAAAACCGAAGAAATATTCTGGGTGATGAAATGTGTTTTAGTTAAATGCATTTTTTTTTTTGCAAAATTTAGAAGAAAAGAAATCAGGAGAAATTATTTTTTTATTTATTAGACTTTTTATTCTACCTTTATTACTTAATAGGTAACTGAAAGCGGTGAGTTACCTATTTTAACCACAACAACAATCTTGTGAGATGGGTTGGGCTGAGAAAGAGAGTGATCCAAAGTCACCCAGCTAGATTTCATGCCTATGGCAGGGCTACAACTCACAATCTAATGTTTCTATGCCAGGATCTTAACCATTATATCAAACTGAAGGAAAAAGAAATGGTGGCTGTTTAGATAACTTGTTCTAAAATCAGAAACATAAATCAAATGATAAAGCAGGATCAGTCCAAAACTTTATCAATGTTCACAGGGAATAACCATAACTCAACTGAATATTTTCCTATAAACAACTGCAACATAGATGGCCCTGCTATTATATTGTATCTTATTTCAATGCAGGTCCTCACAATGAAGCCAGAGATACGAGAACAATGAAAAGCAATATGAAGCCCCTCAAATGGTACTTGATTGCCCTTGCTTATATGAAGAAGGTGTAGTTTTCTTGGCAACGATAAAGACATCTGTTGTGACCTCTAGATGCTGAACCTGGAGGTCAGATCATCTTCAACGGCATTTGGATTTTGTCCATCTTCAGTGATGTGAAAACTGTTTTTATATTCTAGCTTTCCCTGTTATGATTCTTATTTGGAATTCTGATTTTGTCCTTCTGAAGTTGCATTATCTGACACTGTTATTTATAAACAATCGTTAGGGATTTTTGATAGCATTTTTGCAAATGTATTTATATTCTTGTAATTGGGGGGTTTACTGGAACTGGTTTTTACTGGGAGCTGTCACAAATTGGAATGCTATTTTCAGCTTAGAATTCCAAATCTCTCACTGACATAAAGAAATGGCTAAAACATTTTTTCATAATGTAATAGAATTGGAAAGAATTAGAAGAAGCTAATTCATTCTTAATGGGAGGCTTACTATAAACACTTCAGACAAAGTAGTGAAATTTGTTCTAAACATTTTTCATTTTAATTTATTTAAAAAACAACAACTGGTAACTGAAACATTCATATCATTAACTCTTTGAAATCTGGTCTGCCATATAGCAAATTAGGAAATTCTCGATTTTGCTCCAGCTATTCATGAAAAAAAATATGTAGTATCGCTGATATCTTTACTACACCTTTAAATGATTGTGTCACAGCACAAGGATTTGTGGTCAGATGACCATCGTAAGAAGACGGAAGATTCCAAATGTCCAGGTACAAGTAAATCGAACTCATTGGTCAGCAACCAAGTAGGATCTTCCTTTTTCCTCACTTGAAACTATATGAAAAGGATTTACCTGCACTCAGGATGACATTAGAGTGGGCTTCTAGCACCACCTTTCTCCTTAATAATCAACTGAAGATGCAACACATTTCATGATCGCAGGACCATTTTAAGAGGAAAGATGGTGGTGATTGTGATAATATTTGCACAACACTTACAAGCCCCTTTTTTACGAAGGCAAAATAGAGTCCAACAGAGTCACCCACCAACCGTGACTTTCCCTCTGCTTCAAAAGAAGTTATAATCAGAATCTGAACATTGCCCATTCCCTATCACTGCATTATATAATGTATAAACCCTTGAATTCAAAATGAAGTGGTCCTTCATAAAAACACTACTTGTAACATACCTGTTTCTAAGAAACAGAACCGGTTAAAAAAAATATATATTTCTAAAGAATAAATGATCTCCGAAAACCCCATAGGGGAGATTCCAGATAAAATATTTCAAGGTAATTTAAGGTCAGGTTTGTCAGTGACAAAATTACCCTCTCCATAATTCCTTCAACCTCTACCTAGACTTTTCCTTATCTGGAAAGCCTGGAAAGGAAAAAAGAAATGTTATCAGTTCTGCAAAGGCATTGTAAGTTTGTAGAATCTCCACCAATAAAGCTCTAAAATGACTCCAATTGGTATCAGACCTGCATTGGCTTTATTTATTGAACATAACACACCCATGCTACATTTCAAATCTCTGAAGCGGCAAAAAATTAATTTGAAAAAATCAGTCATACCTGAAGAACATACCTCTCTCTGAACTCATGTGGCAAGAACTGAAAAGAGAACAATGCAATTCAAATAACACCAAAGTGAATACTTACACATATCTCCAAAAGCCCCTTTGGTGACATTTTTCGCTTGCTTAACTGTCACAGTAAATTTGTGCGAATACTGATGTTCCACCTAAATGTCAAACAACAATGGATTAGGAAGCAAAAGATATTGAATACCCAATAGAAAAGTAACAGCTCCTTAGTGAGTTTTTAGCTAACCTCCACTTCTCCTTTCCTCCCCCCAAATAAAATTAAGTAACACACCGGAACATATAGCATTGTGTATTGTAAAGTTATTTTCTCTTCAGCTTGACTGAAAATTCAGATCAATAGGCTACATTGAGCACAGCTGACTGCTACCACTCCCATTCATCTGTGGTTATTTTCTTCCTCTTTTGCGTTTGAGTTTCATCATACTAACTCTCCTCCCCTTCAAACACAGGTATACTGTTCAAGTATATCATTAGTCAGCAAGAGCACTGCATAGAAGTAGAAAATTGATTTTACAAGAGTGGTGAGGAATTTGGAAAAGCTGCGAGAAAGAATGCTGCCATATAAGATAGTAAGACATGATCCGCATCACGTCAGAGAAAGGTATTTTTTTGGTAGACTTTTGATTCTTCTCCAATAATTATTACAAAACTATTGGACCATTTAAAACGGGACATTGATATAATCAGATCTAGTGTTTTAAGACATCGTATAGAGCCGACTGAAGAACGTATAGGCATGATTCAGTGGTGGGTTTCAATTTTTTTTGGAACCTGCTCTGTGGGTGTGGCCTCCTTTGTGGGAGTGGCTTGCCGGCCATGTGACCTGGTGGGAGTGGCTTGCCAGCCATGTGTTTTCTCTCTCTCTCTCTCTCTCTCTCTCTCTCTCTCTCTTTCTCTCTCTCTCTTTCCTTCCTTTTGTCTCTCTGTCCCTTTTTTCTTTTTTTCTTTTATCTCTCACTCTTTTTCTTTCTTTTTTCTGTTTTTATTTATTTATTTCTTCCTTTCTTTCTCTTTCTCTCTCTCTCTCTCTCTCTCTCTCTCTCTCTCTGTGTGCGTGGGGGGGCAGTGGGGGGTTTCAAAAAAGTTTGGAACCTCTTCTTTAGGTGTGGCCTGCTTTCCGGGTCCACTGGTGGAACCTTTTCTAACCGGTTCAGTAGATTTGACGAACCGGTTCTACCAAATAGGTGCGAACTGGTAGGAACCCACCTCTGGCATGATTCCAGTCAATTATGTAGAAGAACTACAGAAGAAGGAATAACCAAAAGCGATAGTAATATTATTATCATTAATTCAAACTTTATCATAAGCCTGTGTGAGATGTGGTATGATGTTTCAACCTATTTAAAGCCCATATCCTCTACTCTAATGTTTGTTATTTTTGAAAATCAGGAAGCTTTTTCTCCCTTCTTATTGCTTCTCTTATTTAAATCTGCTGTGCCCCAAAAAGCTAATTCTGATATTTTTTTAGAACTTGTTTCCAAGTAAACACTTTTAAGAGCATTTGTATCATTTAGATATGGAATTCATAAAAACTGTAAAAGATTAAATGAAATTGTTGAGAATTACAATAAAATGTTTAAAAATCAGTTTTATAGACCAATCTACATAGTCTGGTTTCCTCCATTCAGCACAGCTAAAATCTAATGAGTTTGAGTTAATGGAAGTTAAAAAAAACAAACTATAGCTTTTTAAAATTCCAACAGTTTAAAATGTAATTTTTGTTTTCAAAACAAGGGAAGATACTATCTTGTTATTTTCTTATATTCTTAAATGTAATCTCTATGGACATCTTATTTTCTTGCTGCAATAAGTCCATAACATTGATAGTTGAATCAGTTTCATCATTATACCAGCTTTAAATGCATTCTCTGTAAATGAATTGATTAAATAAAGTTGTGACAATTGCCTCATTTTTTTAAAAAAAAATAGTCTTTTAGATACATTTGCAATTTGCATGCACATTCCTCCCATGGGGAAAAATATTTTTTTATTAAATTGAACCGATTAAATACAATTTTTTTATGATGCCTAAAGATCATGGGAAGATATATTTTTTTATTAAATTAAACTGATTAAATACAACTTTTTATGACGCCTAAAGATCATAGAATGCAACTCACAAATATACAAAAAAGAACTGTATTCAGGACTATATGGACTTATACCAGTGATTTTCTAACTTTGGGTAACTTTTTCAACAGTGTTGAAATTTTTTTGTCCAGATTTATGGACAAAAACTTGTCCATAAATCTGTCCAAACTTAGACATATCCTAATATCCTTTACTATCTGCCAAATTTCAAGTCTTTGCTTAGATAAAGATTTAATCTTTGTTTAGATTAAGAAGGAAGAAGCATCCATCTGTACCCCGATAGTCAGCTTGAGGAGAAGATGCAAAGGAAGAGTTTGCTTTTGCCTAAATCTTGTGTGAATCCAAAGTGAAACTTGTCATTTCCATACAAAGCAAGACAGCAACTTTCTCCATCTTACATCCCATGAATGAATCAAACCATGACTCCTATTATTGCCTGCATAGCAAGTATATTACAATACATCTAGGGAGACCAAAATATAGAACAACACGTAGGAAACATGTTCTGCTTCAAGAGACATACAGCAATCTGTCAATGTTTGCAAATTGAGAAATGACCAGCTAGGCAATCTATTATTAACTTAACTAATTTCAGTCATGGAGTTTACTATTCATTATAATTGCATTATATAGTTGTATTAATGCTGATATAATTGCATTGATATATTCAAAATAGTTTTCATGTTATATCACTATATTCCAAATAGCTTTACATCCACAAACAAATGTAATAATTTGAAAATTTGTAATTTGGTAATTAAAGAAACCTTTACAGCTTTTGATGATATTGAAAAGTTTTATCAAATTGGCGCCAAGCAGCCTAGTCTGGAAAGAACATTCCTTGAATGAGGTCAGAAAGATTTATTTCTTTATAATCACTACTAGCTGGGCCTTCACTACTAGCTAGAGCCGAGGTGGCGCAGTGGTTAGAGTGCAGCACTGCAGGCTACTTCAGCTGACTGCAGTTCTGCAGTTCAGCTGTTCAAATCTCACCGGCTCAGGGTTGACTCAGCCTTCCATCCTTCCGAGGTGGGTGAAATGAGGACCCGGATTGTTGTTGGGGGCAAATATGCTGACTCTGTAAACCGCTTAGAGAGGGCTGAAAGCCCTATGAAGCGGTATATAAGTCTAAGTGCTATTGCTATTCACAAACATTGTCATGCTAACATCCTGCTGGTGGTGGGGGGGGCAAATTTTTCTGACTTACATTGCTATGAAAAGCCACATTCATTTCCACTGCTTGAATTCTGTAGAGTTAAAAAGGCTTGCACCAGCATTTTGAACTCTGTTTGGAAATGAAGTGATATGACTTTCATGCAAAAATGTCAACATTTGCAACAGCTAGTAAGGCTGAATGACTGAGGATGAAAGGGTGTGCAAGCTGAGATATATAACAGCCCTGATCCTTCTGCCCTCTTCAGACCAGAATACTGTTGATAGAATCAAAGAGAATTTGGCAATTTTCTTCCTAAGAACAGCAATGGGCAACATTAAAATGGTCAAGAACAAAGGAACAAGTTATCTCTGTTCGTTGTTCGGAGTTTGTTGAGTGACAGGATCAAATCCAAGCCATAAGAAAAAATTCATGTACAATCTTGCTATCTTGGTTGATGATAACAATCAGAACAGATCACGCTTAAGGGATGGCTGGTAGGCTCAGAGAAATGCAAAGCCCAACATTACTGGATTGCTCGGGGGGGGGGGGGAAGAGTCACTATCTTTCAAACTATACTGCAGGAATTTGCTCAGCAGCCTGATTCCACCTATTAATGAATGATGGAGTTCCATGAGCTCTATCTATTTGAATAATGAGACATAATATTAATATGCAAAAAAAAAGAAATATCTGGTCCTCTTTGGAGAATTATAAGCTGTTCCAAATTATATCCAGTTGCTCTGTGTGTGTTTGATAAATAGGGAGGGAGAGAGGGAAAAGGGAAGGAAGGAAGGAAGGAAGGAAGGAAGGAAGGAAGGAAGGAAGGAAGGAAGGAAGGAAGGAAGGAAGGAAGGAAGGAAAGGAAAGGAAGGAAGGTATAACCGCCTCACAGAATGCGTGAAGGCAGAAAAAAGATTTGGGCAGGAAACTGTTCAACGGGTTTGATGGGGAAAAGTCCTGTCATGATTTTAAAACAAATCATAGAGTGGAAAATTATTTTTACATAAAGCTAATTCTTAAATGAAAATGATCAATTGTGCAGCAGCAAATTTGCACAAAGCTAGGAAAACCCATATTATTTTATTTCCAACTTGAACCCTTTATCCAGGAGATGGCACTCAAAGCTTATTTCGAAGCATCCTCGAACAATATAACTATTACTTTATTTAGCACAACTTGCAATATTCCACTTCCTTTTGTCCCACTAAGTCAAACCAGGGGGGAAAAGTGGGGGGGGGACCCTTATTGCATCAACATTGCTTTTTGAGAATTATTAGTTGACTCAGGAGGATATGACTGCTGTAAGAGTCAAACCCACATCACAAATTTAAAAAAAAATTCCGAGAAAGTAAAGGATATGTTTAGAAGAACATTATGATGAAGGATTTGCTTGGTGAGCATGTTTTGCTAACTTATTTCCAAAGAATATGAATACAATTCGAGTTTAACTTTTTGTTTGACTTGGATTTACAGGAATGTGAACTTTATGTAGAAAACCTGTGCATTTGAGAGCTCACGATAATTTTTGCATTAACTGTTGAGTTGTTTCCCTAATGCATGAAGTCAAGCAGTCAAAACACTTTGCTAATTCCCAGATATTGAAAACAAATAGTGTAGCATTAAAAATGATTCACACAGTTTACCTAGTAGGTGTTTCACTTGCTGCCACAGATTAAAGAACTAAAGAAACTAGTATCTTCAAGGTGAAGTTATTAAATGTGTACCTTTTTTTAACAAAAAAAGTTTGTTTTTTCAGAGATTAACTCTGAAAGATATGAACTGCTGAAAGGATCTACTAATAAAAGATAATTTGTGGTGATTAACTCCTGATTTTACAACTCCTTATCACTTTGATTTGGTGATCATCATTCCTACTAGAGCCAAGGTGGCGCAGTGGTTAGAGTGCAGTACTGCAGGCCACTTCAGCTGACTGCTATCTGCAGTTCGGCAGTTCAAATCTCACCGGCTCAAAGTTGACTCAGCCTTCCATCCTTCCGAGGTGGGTGAAATGAGGACCCAGATTGTTGGGGGCGATATGCTGACTCTGTAAACAGCTTAGAGAGGGCTGAAAGCCCTATGAAGCGGTATATAAGTCTAACTGCTATTGCTATTGCTATTGTTATCTGCAGTTCAGCGGTTCTAATCTCACCGGCTCAAGGTTGACTCAGCCTTCCATCCTTCCGAGGTGGGTGAAATGAGGACCCAGACTGTGGGGGCAATATGCTGACTCTGTAAACGGCTTAGAGAGGGCTGAAAGCCCTATGAAGCGGTATATAAGTCTAACTGCTATTGCCATTGCTACTAAATAATATTATAACCAAGTTTATTATTAAAAGACAGCAAAAACAGACCATTGGTTTTTAGTGCATGTATTTCTACCTGATCTGTGTTTACAACTAGTCCTCACTTATCAACTGCTTTGTTTAATGATGTTCAAGATTAAAACAGTATAAAAAAACCCCAAATCCTTGCATTTACAACCATTATGTTGATTTTTTCGATCTTGACAAATGCCTGATTCAAATATCCATAGCAAACCATAGAAGGGAATAAAAAAGGTTGCTTTGAGGGAAGACAGAGAAAATATTGTCATTTATTTCTGATCTCCCAAGCACAACTTGCAGACTGAGAAAATGTGACATCTGAATCGGATTACAGTTACTTATTTCAAATGAACACCAATAACTTAATCTACTTTGCTTCTTTCTGAAATAAATACAATAGTTTGCTAGCTTCCAAAACAAATGTATATATTTTGTTAGGAGTTAGAGCATCTCTGCCAGTGGTGGGATTCAAATAATTTAACAACCCGTTCTCTGTCCTAATGACCAGGTGGGTAGGCAGGGCTTAGTGGTCATGTGACCATGTGGGCATGGTCAACTCAACATTATTCAGGTCGATGGGCGCTTCGCCTTAGCTGTTACAATGGTAATAAGGGTTAATGGGAGAGGCAGTTTCTGTAAGCAAGGCAATAAAAATTAAGCTAGAAATAACACCAGAATGTTTCCTTCCTGCCTTCCTTAACAGGATTAGCCCTATAAAGTGGGGGAAAACCAAAAGAAGATTTATTCCAACAACCGGTTCTCTGAACCTCTTAGGAAGTTAAGAACCGGTTCTCCCGAATAGGCGCAAACTGGCTGAATCCCACCACTGATCTCTGCAGTGTAAAAGGCAAGAACTTGTTCCAGGATGCTGGACTGTTTGCATATTGTCAGCTCAAATATCTAAATATTGTAATTTCCTACAGATTTTTGGAATCAACTTCATAGTGCAGTTAGGAGAGTTTCTTTTTATAGAACTTCTAGCAATCAATTTGAACTATTTATTCTAACTCAGTGCCTTTCCGTTTTATTTCCTTACTTCAAATTATTACTATCTGTATATTTCACAACATGCATATTGTTACCATAATTAAAATAATTATCTTGAGTAATCAAATATAACAATTATCCACTTACCATAATCTGCTGATACGGATCTATACTGGACATTGTAGAATCGGTGGCTTAGTCTGTGATAGGATAAGAATTATGCTACCTCTTGTAGATGTAATAATGGTTGTTCCCAAGACAGCCTCCAATATGAATTTCCACTTCTACAAATGGCTGAAAAACAACACAAAATATTTATCCGATTGTGGAACACATTTCCAGATGAAATATTATTACCTCTTAACCTCACAAGTCAAATCATTGTTGAACCTGACAAGGATCCTATTGGCGATAAGGCAAGGTAAACATTAGCAATAGCAATAGCGGTTAGACTTATATACCGCTTCATAGGGCTTTCAGCCCCCTCTAAGCGGTTTACAGAGTCGGCATATCGCCCCCACAGTCTGGGTCCTCATTTCACCCACCTCGGAAGGATGGAAGGCTGAGTCAACCCTGAGCCGGTGAGATTTGAACCGCTGAACTGCTGAACTAGCAGTCAGCTGAAGTGGCCTGCAGTACTGCACTCTACCCACTGTGCCACCTCGGCTCTAAACATTGGCAGAGAAGAAACAAGTCAGGGCAACCCATAAGAAAAAATCTTATTAAAGTAAGAACATCTAAAGTAAAATAAATCCATAAACCTTGCAACAATTTTTCAAAATAGTTTACCTAACGGACCTGTTGAACTATAATTTAACCACCTCTAGGCAGCATTCCCCTATTTGCAGAAATTGTAGAGAAAGAATTCCACAGGTTTTGGAGACATCACATTGAAGTAAATTGATTTATGACTTGCTCTGACATAGTTATTTTGTTTATTTATTTGCTGAACAAAAACTACCTAACTGCTTCCATCATCTGTCAATCGGCTCGTCACAAGAGTCCATCACGACAGAAATCCAATATTTATCAGCACTAATAAAACACAAATATAACAAAAAAGGCAACAGTAAAAATATTGGGTTTCTGTCGTGATGGACTCTTGTGACGAGCCGATTGACAGATAATGGAAGCTGTTAGCTTCCTCCCATAATTGGGGCTTACCAGGGGTTGTGACACTATATATATTCCTTCTTCCCTGGCTTCAGCTGATAAGGAGGAGACCTGTGGCATAATGGCTAAGACGTTTGCCTAAGATGCAATACAGCACAGGTTCGAATCCCAGTAAGGGTATGGCTAGCTGATGAGAGCAAAATAGCTTGAAATAGATCTATACTAGTCTCCCTTTATTTATTTATCAGCACAAATAAAACAGACAGACAGACAGACAGACATACATACATACATACATACATACATACATACATACATACATACATACATACATACATACATACATACATACATATATATATATATATATATATATATATATATATATATATATATATATTATATTTATGCTGATAAATAAATAAAGGGAGACTAGTATAGATCTATTTCAAGCTATTTAGCTCTCATCAGCTAGCCATACCCAAGTTTGGGAATCGAACCTGTGCTCCATTGCCTCCCAGGCAGGGAGTTAACCATTTGAGCTACAGAGAACGACTCCTTATCAGCCAGCCAGGGTGGGAGGTATATACTTAAAGTCACAACCCCTGGTATGCCCAAGTATGGGAGGAAGGTCACACTTCCACTCTCTGTCATTAGGCTCGTCACAAGAGACCATCCAGACAGAAACCCAATATTTTTACTGTTGCCTTTTTTGTTACATTTGTTATATTTATGCTGATAAATAAATAAAGGGAGACTAGTATAGATCTATTTCAAGCTATTTAGCTCTCATCAGCTAGCCATACCCAAGTTTGGGAATCGAATATATATATATATATTCAATATAGTTCTCATTTTTGTTGTCTACCCTGAAAATTACCTCCAAAAATAGGCAAGTGAAAGCGAGTTCCATACACCTGAAAGACAACTTATATACTTGATGCACTGTAATTGTTTGATTAGTAATAAAAATGTCTAGCCTAACTTCAGTTCCTGACAAAGTTACCTGACCACATTCTTCTTTAAGAATGAGAGCTACGCAGTCTAACTGGTCATACAAGACACGGCTGCCAATTTGAAGTGATAACCATTTAAACAAGGTCAAAAATAATTCAAGGTTTCTCATATCGCATTAGATAGGGCCTTACACAATTACATTCCTGTGGCAAAAATGTCAATGTACCTCTTTGGAAAATGTATGTCGAAATATATGATCTGATTAGATATTTCAGTAGATACCTCTGTTTCTTAAGTTATGGCTTCCTTCCTTTCAGACACAAGTAATGCAGCAAGTTAAAAACACGTGAGATGCATTTGAAGAACTGAAAGAAAGAATATATGGATTTTTATAGATTTAGGTACTGAAATTATATACCGTATTTTTCGGGGTATAAGACGCACCTTCTTCCCTCAAAAAAAGAGGGTGAAAATCTGGGTGTGTCTTATACACTGAATACAGCATTTTTGGCTTAACGAAACCCAGCCCCCTTTGCAAAAATGAACGCGCAGAGGGTTTGGGAGGCTTGCAAAGTGCAAAAGCAAAAAAATGGGCTGCTTTTGTCCCCCCCCCCCAGCCCCCAGAAGCACTCTACAAGCCTCCCAAAGCTCTTCCTGCCCCTCCCCCTTTTTTTTCAAAAAACAAGGCTAGCAGAGGGTTTGGGAAGCCTGCAGAGTGCAAGAACTTTTTTAAAAAAATTTACCTCTTCAAAATCATGGTGCGCCTTATACTCCAGTGCGTCTTATAGTCCGAAAAATACGGTAGGTCTTTTAAGCTAAATTTCACTCTCTCTTTTTGTGCTGAATGTACAATGCCTTCATTTGCATTTGATTCCCCCAGGTTCCCGTCTGGTAATTACAAATCAGGTAGAACACAATATTTTATTTTTATTTATTTCTTAAATTTATGTGCCACCTCTCTCATCGATAAAATAACTTGGGATGGTTATAAAATGGTAAAAAGCTAAATATAAAAACAGTTAAAATTAAAAGACTTAAATAAAAACTAAAACCAAGGGGGCAGATAGCATCGGGGTAAACTTTTTAAATTCATCCAGTGAAGGGCGCCCCCCATCAGGGTGCCAAGTCGGCTGGCGAAATCAGGTTTTGGAGGCAGATGTCAACTCTCAAAGAAGATTGTTCAACAAAATGTTCAATAGGGCGGGGACCACAGTGGAAAAGGATCTTCTCCTTGCCCCTGCCAGCCAAAATTCCTTGGCAAATGAGGTCGAGCAAATTGATCACATTGAGGAGATACCTTGAATCAGTGGTGGGTTTCAAAAATTGTTGGAACCTACTCTGTGGGTGTGGCCTCCTTTGTGGGAGTAGCTTGCTGCCCATGTGACCGGATGGGAGTGGCTTGCCGCCCATGTAACCGGATATGAAATTATGAATTAGTACTTAGGTCGGTCCAAGTAGCTACTCAGAAGTTAGTGGTTAGAAGCAATCGTAAAGCAAGATATGGAATTAAAACCAGAAATATTTTGTTAGCTATTTGAAAGGGAGTATAATATATATTTAATTTTACACATGTTAGCAGCTGCTGGAATTGGGTTTGCACAATAGTGGAAAAACAGAGATATGTAAATGAATAAATATTACAATGTGCAGGAATAAATAAATTGACAATTAAAATCAAGAAGGCTTTGAATACTTTTTCAGGTGGGATTGGTTTTAGCAATTGCCAACTAACGGAAACAGAAAGTAGAAATCCAAAAGTATGAAAGAAAACACCAATTATGTAAGGAAAGGTCCCTAAAATGTATAAGGAAATATTACTAGATCATTATTAATGCGTAGATAACTGTGGGACATTACACACCCACCAGTGGTGGGTTTCAAAAAATTTTGGAACCTCTTCTGTGGGTGTGGCCTGCTTTCCGGGTCTACTGGTGGAACCTCTTCTAACCGGTTCGGTAGATTTGACGAACCGGTTCTACCGAGCTGGTGCGAACCGGTAGGAACCCACCTCTGCCTTGAATCCATGTCATAATGGGCTTTAAAGCCAATAACCAACACCTGGAATTGGACTTGGAAACAAGCTGGTAACTATGCTGCTGCATTCTCTACCAGCTGTAGCTTCCAAATACTCTTCAAGGATAGCCACATCCACAGACAGCATAGATGTTAAGCAAAAGGCATTTAGAGAGCATGAGTTGAGGAGGACAACAAATGCTAATTCAAGTTGACTTTAAGGGTAGTTTGGAAAATATTAATTTTCCTATATAAATCAGAAACATTGTAAAAAAAAAAGGATTACTGAACTGGCAAAAGTAAAAAAAAATGGTACACCTATTTGGTTCCAAATAATCATGCAACAGCTCTTAAAAGCCATGTGACACAACTGTTTTTGAAACTGAGAGCTTTCAAGGAGTTTAAAACCTGAGACTGGAAATTGCTACTGGGAAAAAAATTCATGCCCCGGAATGCTATTTAACAGCTGATTGGGTCCCACCTAATTCTTCTGGGAAATCAGAATCAAATCTCTTATGAAAACCTCTTCCCAAACTCCAAAACAAGAAAGAAACAGGAAACAGGAGCACTCAATGCACATATTATTTACAATGGCTTAAGTCATTAGTCTGTTTCCAAGGAAGCTGTATAGCAATTCTAAATTTGGGGAGGGAAGGGTTCCCACCCTTTCCACAGATTCTGGTTTCAACCTCAAAGTTGAAACATTCTTATACTTTTTAGGGGGGAAATTGTTGGCATGCGATCTAGCCCTTAAATGATACGGAAAGGTAATCAATCTTGGATCAACCAACAGATATGAATGCTCGCAGAAATTCTGAATAAGCTAAATAAAGAGAATCACATTGTCACCTTTCATCACTGACTTCAGCACCAAAAATTGAGCAACCAGAGACCAAATTTTGGGTCTTTGGTTTGAATTTTAAGCCCAGCTTTATTACTACATAATAAACATACTATGTTTTGCAACTAGTTTTGGTAGACGCTTTACTGAAAATATCTTTAACATCTACTTGCAACGTGCTTAATATGTTGTGGCATCTTTCAAGGAGTACACACATTAAAATCTAAACAGTAACACACACTTCCAGCAAATTAGTTATGCAATTGCAATACCACAACAAGCAGACTTGCAACATAAGCTATCTAGTAATTAGCAAGGACATCCTACTCTGCAGAAGAAAATGATAACTGGAGGTAATAGTTAAGATTAATCAGAATTCATGGGCTCAATTTCCCTATCACACTGACCGGAAGGTTAGATAGAACAATCTCTTGATTTCCATGAGGACAGTTAATTCCGACCAACTTTTAAGCAGGTTGAAGTTTATAGTAACTGTGCAAAAAGGACCCAAACTTTTATGAATAAATAATACACAGAGCTGTATTGCTCATGCCTATGTAAAAGAATCTAGTCAACTAATCAGTGGTGGGATTCAAATAATTTAACAACCGGTTCTCTGTCCAAATGACCAGGTGGGTAGGCAAGGCTTAGTGGTCATGTGACCGTGTGGGCATGGCCAACTCAACATTACTCGGGTCGATGGGCGCTTCGCCTTAGCTATTACAATGGTAATAAGGGTTAACCGGAGAGGCAGTTTCTGTAAGCAGAGCAATAAAGATGAGGCTAGAAACAACACCAGAATGTTTCCTTCCTGCCTTCCTTACAGGATTAGCCCTGTAAAATGTGAAAAAACAAAAGATTTCTTCCAACAACTGGTTCTCTGAACTTCTTAGAAAGTTAAGAACCAGTTCTGGGTAGGTGCGAACTGGCTGAATCCCACCACTGCAACTAATGGTAAGCCCTAAATTGGTTCTAGATAAAAGGCAACAGAATTGGGGGGGGGTGGACTCGGAACATTTGTGGAGATGTAACAATTCCAGGCTGAATCCTCTCTTCACTCAGCCCCCAGCCTCTTCTCCTACAGATTGGGAAATTAACAGAACTACGCAGGATCACTTTCCTCCGCTGATCATAACAAGGACATGCGTCCTTCTTCTCCCTGAAAACCTCACTCAAGCCAACAACTCATTCTTCTTTACTGCATTAAATCACTAAAGTTGTAGGACACTGCACAGCGCTTTTGGAACAGTCTTTAACCAAAAGACATTCGTGCAACACCCACCGAGATCCTTTATGGAACCTTGCTAAATAAATACATATTTTATAAAGTGATCAAAATAGCATGACCAACGGAATTTGGACATTTAAGATTTTAATTAAATTTTAGCTCTTTTTTTTTTTTGAGATCATGAGTTCTATCTGGCATCTGAAACAATCCCTACATTAAGCCATTTTACGGGTGATATGGTGGCTATTCCTGCTGAACCCAAGCTAGACTGAGCATGCCCAGTTTAACAAAGAGGACTAGAGGTAACATGATAGCAGTTTTCCAATATTTGTGGGACTGACACAGAGAATAGGGGTCAACCTGTTCTCCAAAGAACACGATAGTTGGACAAGAAGTTCACCGGTGGAAGCTTATCAAAGAGAGAAGCAATTTAGAACTAAGCAGAAAATTCCTAATAGTTAGAACAATTAATGGCTTGTTTCCAAACGTTGTAATTGTCCCATCACTGGAAGTTTTTAAGAAGAGGTTGAACAGTCATTTGTCGAGAATGATTTAGTGTCTCCTGCTTGAACAGGGGACTGGACTAGAAGACCTTCAAGGTCCCCTACAACTCTGTTATTCCATAATTCTGTAACAAGCATTTCCCCCTTGTTTCCCTTAAATGTACTGACTACATAATGCTCAGCCAAGCTGTTTGGATAACATAAATTTTTAACCAGGTAAATAGATCCCATTATCTTTTTAATACCGTTATGAGTTAAAATTGAGACTCCAATTCTAACATCTTAAAACAGCCTGAATGATGAAAAGTTAGCGCTGAAAGATAACAATTTGTGAGAAAACGGGTTGTGCAAATCAGGACTGTACTTCCATGTTCTTTCTTGGGTGAGTTTGCTAGTGTAATATTAAACCTTGAAAAACGAAACAGCAAATGTACTAAACCAGGAATACATTGTTTATAAGATTATCTAGCTTGCCATTAGAAAGAGCAATAATTACTTGAAGCAACTATTTGGTTTGAAACTGAACAACAGAGGGTTGGGTAGCCAAAATTATACAATAATTTATTTTAATGGACAAGATGGTGACGAAGGTGATTTCCAGCTCTTATAGTTTATGATTCTGGGAAATGAGTAATTGAAGGTTTGTGCTACTCGTAACAACAACCATTTATAAGAATCCTCACAAACTATTAAAACCATGTGAACTCATAAATGTTCCCTGTGTGACAGTTACGGTAAATCCAAACTGTCAGAGGAAAACCGTAAAATATCAAAGTTATCCTTTACCAAACCAAGAAACATGAAGTGTCCTGCTCCTCCCAGGACACTATAAATATGTTTTGCTTTTGATACAATAGCAGTTATTGTGATTCCTTCGTAATAGCTTTTCCACAATTAAACTACTTATCAATGTTTCCTGGGTATTCATAGGTCTGCTTAACTAGTTCCAAGCTTGACTGTTAATTACAATGAATCATTACTCTTGCTAAAATGCAATGCTTAATTTCAACTTTATAAATCATACGCTTCCTCTAAACAAATGTCTTGTCAAGGCATTGACCAATAAACAATACCAGAGGTGGGTTCCTACCAGTTCGCACCTATTCGGTAGAACCGGTTCATCAAATCTACCGAACCGGTTAGAAGAGGTTCCACCAGTGGACCCGGAAAGCCGGCCACACCTACAGAAGAGGTTCCAAATTTTTTTGAAACCCACCACTGGTGGGTGTGTAATGTCCCACAGTTATCTACGCATTAATAATGATCTAGTAATATTTCCTTATACATTTTAGGGACCTTTCCTTACATAATTGGTGTTTTCTTTCATACTTTTGTATTTCTAATTTCTGTTTCCATTAGTTGGCAATTGCTAAAACCAATCCCACATGAAAAAGTATTCAAAGCCTTCTTGATTTTGATTGTCAATTTATTTATTCCTGCACATTGTAATATTTATTCATTTACATATCTCTCTTTTTCCACTGTTGTGCAAACACAATTCCAGCAGATGCTAACGTGTGTAAAATTAAATATATATTATACTCCCTTTCAAATAACCAACAAAATATTTCTGGTTTTAATTCCATATCTTGCTTTACGATTGCTTCTAACCACTAACTTCTGAATAGCTACTTGGACCGACCTAAGTACTAATTCATAATTTCATATCCAGTCACATGGGCAGCAAGCCACTCCCATCCGGTCACATGGGCAGCAAGCCACTCCCATCCGGTCACATGGGCGGCAAGCCACTCCCACAAAGGAGGCCATACCCACAGAGTAGGTTCCAACAATTTTTGAAACCCACCACTGCAGCTTCTTCTACTGCAGAGGTCCCCAACTCGTGGCCTGTGGGCTACGGCATGCCAGCAACTGGTCCATGCAAGCAAGAGAAGACCCATCTGTGGGATGCAGGCAGCACAATAAAACCACATCCCTTCCAGTCTATGGAGACCCATCTGCGGGATGCAGGCAGCACATGAAACCACATCCCTTCCGGTCCATGGAAAAATGTCTCTCCATAGAACCAGTCCCTGGTGCCCAAAAGGTTGAGGGCCGCTGTTCTACTCTAAGGAGCAAATAGTGCAGGATCAGAGCCAACTCTACCAGATCTAGAAAGGAGGCTGGTTTCCTGGCTAGACAGCAGGACGGAATTCCAAAAAGACTTTTATCCCTCAATACAAGTTTTGCATCTCCTTGAAATGGGCAGAACTTTTTCATAGAATATTCCAAGATAGGATTCATATTTGGAACTTTTGACCAGGGGGAACTGCCAGATGGGCAATTCCACTTCTGGAACATGACCTTATTCTAACAATTATGCTACTGTTATGGCAAGACTCCAACAAAAATAATTATTATTCTGCCTAAGAAAAGCAGGAATATATTTGTAGCCCGTTTGGGCAGTGTTTTGGTTTTTTTGCATATAATGTAAATATTTATGACTGGAGAACAAAAGCCTTATCAAATCCATAGAGTTCAAAGGATCCTTATATCAATAACAGTGCTCACATGTCATACTTGAATATAATAACTGATAGCACATACCCAGTCTTTTATTAACATTGATTTCTCCCCCACCCTGCCAGTTCCTGTTTATCTATTAATGTGTTATTTATAGCGTAGTATACAATTTAAACCTAACATAAAAAGAATTTCTGGACACTGCTACAACTAACTACCAGAGCCGAGGTGGTGCAGTGGTTAGGGTGCAGTACTGCAGGCCACTTCAGCTGACTGTTATCTGCAGTTCGGCGGTTCAAATCTCACCGGCTCAAGGTTGACTCAGCCTTCCATCCTTCCGAGGTGGGTGAAATGAGGACCCGGATTGTTGTTGGGGGCAATATGCTGACTCTGTAAACCGCTTAGAGAGGGCTGAAAGCCCTATGAAGCAGTATATAAGTCTAACTGCTACTGCTATTGCTATTGTCTAACTTGTATAGTTAAATTTGATATATCAACACTCACCCTAAAGTCTATATGAAGACAGTTCAGTTCCCATTTTATGCATTTGCCCTTCACAAGAAAAGTATTTGTCAAACTTTCTAAACACATGGACCATTAAATAAACTTTGGGGAAATTTGGGAGGTCTCCAAGTTAATAAATGTCCTTTCCCTATATTTTCTTCTTCAAGAGCATGATAATGGTTATAGTTTATTAAATTTGTATGCCACCTGGCTCCCAGTTATTCTGGGGACCACGTTTCTCAATAAATATGATAGCAGTCGTAGTTTCCCACTTTCTCAATATGAAAGTCTTTTTGAAATGTGTCCTGTAGTAACAAAATTAAATCAAAAATTAAAGAAGCCTAGTTCACCTGGGACACTATATAGGTAATCCTTGATTTATGATGTCAGTTTGGACCCGAATGCTGTTATTAAGCAAGAACTTCTGCTGCTTATACAGTAGTTGTTAAGTGAGTCATGCCCAAGTTCACATCCTTTTCTTGCCACTGTTAAGTGAGTCGCTGCAGTTATTAAGCCATTTTTCCCATTGACTCTGCTTGGAGCAATGTGATCACATGACTCTGGCATGCTGCCGCCATTATAAATGCGCACTGGTTGCAAAGTGCCCGGATTTTCATCATGTGTGCCATAGTTTTAAGTTTGAGGACCAGTCTAAGCCACTTTTTTCATTGTGTCATTGCACAATGACACGTTAGAAACAGTTGAGGATTACCTTTATGTAGCTCAACAGCTTCGCCTATATTTATATATCCTCATTAGATGCACTGCATTGAAAGACTTTATTAGATGGATTATATCTATCTATCTATCTACTTTCTCTTTCATATCTATCCCTCTATCTCTTTCATATCTATGTATCTATGTATGTATGTATCTATCTATCTATCTATCTATCTATCTATCTATCTATCTATCTATCTATCTATCTATCTATTATCTATCTACTTTCTCTTTCATATCTATCTATCTATCTATCTATCTATCTATCTATTATCTATCTACTTTCTCTTTCATATCTATCTATCTATCTATCTATCTATCTATCTACTTTCTCTTTCATGTCTCTCTCTATCTCTTTCATATCTATCTATCTATCTATCTATCTATCTATCTATCTATCTATCTATCTACTTTCTCTCTTTCATATCTATCTCTCTGTTTCATATCTATCTATCTATCTATCTATCTAACTATCTATCTATCTATCTATCTATCTATTATCTACTTTCTCTTTCATATCTATCTATCTATCTATCTATCTATCTATCTATCTATCTATCTATCTATCTATCTATCTATCTATCTACTTTCTCTTTCATGTCTATCTCTCTATCTCTTTCATATCTATCTATCTATCTATCTATCTACTTTCTCTCTTTCATATCTATCTCTCTGTTTCATATCTATCTATCTATCTATCTATCTATCTATCTATCATCTACTTTCTCTTTCATCTCTCTCTATGTCTTTCATATCTATCTATCTATTTTCTCTTTCATATCTAATTCTCTCTTTCATATCTATTTCTCTCTTTCATATCTATCTATCTATCTATCTATCTATCTATCTACTTTCTCTTTCCTATCTATCTATCTATCTATCTATCTATCTATCTATCTATCTATCTATCTACTTTCTCTTTCCTATCTATCTATCTGTCTATCTATCTGTCTATCTATCTGTCTATCCATCCATCCATCCATCCATCCATCCATCCATCCATCCATCCATCCAATGCTACATCAGTGATGGCTAAACTTTTTGTTGTCATATGCTGAAAGCATGCGCACGTCCCTGCACCTATAAGGCAATGTGTCCGCTGTCCCTCCCCCCCACCCCCGCATATGGGCACATGCTCCCCTCGTGCTAACCTCTCCGCACGCGTGACCCCTCCTAGTAGGCCTCCCTGCAGCCTCCTTGGAGCAAAAACGGGGCCTAAAAATCAGCTGGCCGATGGGAGGTGCACGCGCATGCATTGTAGAGCTGAGCTGGGGCAATGGCTCACATGCCAGCAGAGAGGGCCCTGCGTGCCACGTGTGGCATGCGTGCCATAGGTTCGGCATCACGGTGCTAGACAGACAGACATAGATGTACCATATACATAAATATATATATCATATTGTTCAAATAATAAAGTCTAACACTTTCAATGCAGAGCATCTAATGATGAAATCTATTTTAAACATTGGCGTCAGCTGCCCACACCCTCCTACGGTTGAAATTACCCCACAGCGACTTCAATGGGACTTTCTCCTAATTAATAGCCTTTGTTACAAGAACCAAATTGCTTGTCGTGATGAGCTTGCCCTGTGGCACAACAACTCATTCGTTACAACAACATCTGTTATTCGGCTAGAGTAAATTACCATTGGGGTTTACAAAAAGCAAGGCTTTTAATATAGATCTAAATGTTGTGTTGTATGTGCATCATTGTAAACTTTCACATCAGGCTTTTTTATATCTCTATATAATTCGAAATACAAATTTAATTTGTTTGCCCCTCTACATTATTATAGTTATACTTGTTTATTAAATCAAAGATGAACAAGACATTTAACAATGATATTTATCTGTTTATTAGAGAATATTTGTAGGAGGTGACCAGGCTGAGCTGAGGGCGGGATCAAATAGCAATAGCAGTTAGATTTATAGCCCTCTCTAAGCGGTTTACAGAGTCAGCATATTGCCCCCAACAACAGTCTGGGTCCTCATTTCACCCACCTCGGAAGGATGGAAGGCTGAGTCAACCTTGAGCCGGTGAGATTAGAACCGCTGAACTGCAGATAACAGTCAGCTGAAGTGGCCTGCAGGACTGCACCCTAACCACTGCGCCACCTTGGCTCTTATGTAATGAAACACTGTGGACCACAAGAGCTAAATCCAGTCCACCTTGAATGCCTCTCTTATCTCACACTCATTTTCCTTGACCGTTAGATAGTCCAATTCTTGTAGAGATCTTAAGCTTGCAATAAATCTTTACACACATCAGGAGATTGAATTGCTTCAATCTCCTGATTTCCCCTGCACTTACCATTGTTCAGATTTATGGCTAAAGTCCTAGAATAGATTCTCTAATTCCTAGGTGGTGCCTCCTAGGGAATTTATAAATGGGGTGAAGTGGGAGAGCTTGCTCCTTTAATCTCTGCCATTGCAGAAAAAAATTAGAATCAGATTTGCACCATTTTAGTCTTGCCCGGGGTGTTTACAATTATCTATTACACAGCCCCATTTGAGCACATTTGACATTTACATTGATGCTTAAAAGGAAGAATAATGCGACGAAAATTGAGTAATCTGTTCTAACATCAAGAGTTCTTTGTGTTCTGGTCAGGTGCAGAGGTGTAGAGCAGTGGTGGGATTCAGCCAGTTCGCACCTATTCGGGAGAACCGGTTGGTAATTTTCTAAGCAGTTCGGAGAACTGGTTGTTGGAAGAAATCTCCTTTTGTTTTTTCCCCCCTACTTTACAGGGCTAATCCTGTAAGGAAGGCAGGAAGGAAACATTCTGGTGTTGTTTCTAGCCTCATCTTTATTGACCTGCTTTCAGAAACTGCCTCTCCGGTTAACCCTTATTATATTGTAACAGCTAAGGCGAAGCGCCCATCGATGTGAGTGACCTTGAGTTGGCCACGCCCACCCAGTCACATGACCACCGAGCCCCACCTACCCAGATGGTCATTAGGGCAGAGAACCGGCTGTTAAATTATTTGAATCCCACCACTGGTGTAGAGACAAAGGATGACCTTGGATTCTAGAAGGGAATTTTATTTTGGCTACATAGTATTTAACGCCATACCATCCCCTTCCCATTTTCCCACAATAGAAACTAGAATAGAATAATCGAAAGTGTGGCAGGCCGAAGATCCGAAAGGAATATGGCTTCAGGCCTGACCCCAAAAAGACCTTCCCAACTTCCATCAAATTCTAAACAGCAAGATGAAATAATGGTGGCTTCCACCTTTCTTGATCTTCCTCCCTACCTGTAGGAGGGACCACAATGTTACACCCTGGAGGAAAAATTAGAAGGCTGCGGTAGTGCAGACTAGATGATTGGTCAAACAAGGGGCCTGCATTTCCTTCTTGCTTAGCTGTAAACTCCTTTTGGATTTCACTGTCATAAGATTGGGTCTAACTAGCTCAGCTAGGTAACACTGTACTGCTAACTAGGGCATACAAAACCTTTGCCAGACCAATCCTCGAATACAGCTCGTCTGCCTGGAATCCACACTGTATATCAGACATTAAGACAATTGAGCGGGTCCAGAGGTATTGCACAAGAAGAGTACTCCACTCCTCTGCTCACAATAGAATACTTTATGCCACCAGGCTCGAAATATTGGGCTTGGACAACCTTCAACTTACGGTCTGACCTAAATATAGTACACAAAATTGTCTGCTACAATGTCCTATCTGTCAACGACTACTTCAGCTTCAACCACAATGATACACGGGGAAACAATAGGTACAAACTCAAGGTAAACCGTTCCAAGCTGCCGAAAATATGACTTCAGCAACAGAGTGGTCAATGCCTGGAATGCTCTACCTGACTGCGTTGTTACTTCCTCAAACCCTCACAGTTTCAACCTTAAACTGTCTCCTGTGGGCCTCACACCATTCCTCAGAGGTCTGTAAGGGAGAGTGTATAAGTGCACCAGCATGCAGTGGTGGGTTTCAGAAAATTTTGGAACCTACTCTGTGGGTGTGGCCGCCTTTGTGGGAGTGGCTTGCCGGCCATGTGACCTGGTGGGAGTGGCTTGCCGGCCATGTGTTTTCTTTCTCTTTCTTTCTTTCTTTCTTTCTTTCTTTCTTTCTTTCTTTCTTTCTTTCTTTCTCTCTCTCTCTTGCTCTCTCTCTTTCCTTCCTTCCTTTTGTCTCTGTCCCCTTTTCCTTTTTTTTCATCTCTCTCTCACTTTTTCTTTCTTTTTTCTTTTTTTATTTATTTCTTTCTTCCTTTCTTTCTCTTTCTCTCTCTGTGTGAGTCTGTCTGTCTCTGTATGTGTGTGTTTGTATGTGTCAGTGGTGGGTTTCAAAAAAAATTGGAACCTCTTCTGTAGGTGTGGCCTGCTTTCCGGGTCCACTGGTGGAACCTCTTCTAACCGGTTCGGTAGATTTGACGAACCGGTTCTACCGAACAGGTGCGAACTGGTAGGAACCCACCTTTGCCAGCATGTCAACCATCCCTGTCCTACTGTCCCCATTTATTTGTGCTCATTTCCTGTGCTCATGTCCATGTCTATACTTATACCTGTTATCTCGTACATTTTTGACAAACTAAATAAATAAATAAACCACCCAGAAAATTTGGTGAAAAAATGATGACTGGGAAGCAGCTCCATTTCACTCATTCCCTTTGAAACTAGTTCCTTGCGGTACCTTTTCCAAAAATGTTGGAGCTTAAAAGGGAGGCAGAAGGTGAGTGGACTACTGCAACGTGCTCTACATGGGGCAGCCCTTGAAGAGTATTCGAAGACTACAACTCGTCCAGAATGCAGCCGCGCGAGCGATCGTGGGTGCACCTCGGTTCACCCACGTAACACCTATCCTCCGTGAGCTGCACTGGCTGCCTATTGGTCTCCGGATACGCTTCAAGGCGCTAGTCGTCACTTATAAAGCCCTTCATGGTATTGGACCTGGGTACTTGAGAGACCGCCTACTGCCAATCACCTCCACTAGACCGATCAGATCCCACAGATTAGGCCTCCTCCGAATTCCATCCGCCGGCCAGTGTCGACTGGCGACTACCCGGAGGAGGGCCTTCTCTGTGGCTGCTCCGGCCCTCTGGAACGAACTCCCCGTGGAGATTCGAACCCTCACCACCCTCCAGGCCTTCTGCAAAGCCCTTAAAACCTGGCTGTTCCAACAGGCCTGGGGCTAATGAGTCTTGTCCCCCCACCCTCGAATGATATGGTTGTTGTGTGCTTTTAAACTATGGTATTGTTTTGTCTGTCTTTTTATTCCTTATTTGTACCCTCCCCCTTGACTTGGGTTGTGAGCCACCCTGAGTCCCCTTCGGGGAAAAGGGCGGCATAGAAATATAATCAATTCAATTCAATTCAATTCAAAAACCATCCAATCCTTCTACTGAATAGTTTTGAGACAGCAGCTGTTCCTTCCCAAAACCATCATTGATTTCTCTTCCTCAACCTATAGCTCCCGCTTGCTTCTTGGGGTAAATAAAGCATGCAGATAGAGAAAGGTTCTCACCTGATTCTCACCTGATATGGTAGGCTGAACTGCTAGGGCAAAGGAGTTAAGGAGAGTTGAGGACTTGAGCAACACCTGAAGTGGTCAAGGGACGAAGAGCTACGTTCTTCCTTCTCTTCTGAATTCCATCTCCTGGCAACCCAAAATCTCGGATGTTTGCCTACTGCATTCAAGCTTTATCCCGAGAGGCAGGGCAGATAAAAGATAACTGCCTTCACATTTTGCAACTTCCTCCTTGATAATGCAGCCCAAGGGGATGACATGGTAAAAGAAGGCAATACGCTGCTCTCTGACCCTCTCCAATTAGGTTGTATGAAGGTTACGCTACGGATAAATTTATCTATAGTCCACCTTTATTATTTTTATAAACAAACTCAAAATGTCAAGACTCCTTCCTCCTCCTATCTTCCCCACAAACAACCCTGGGAGGTAAGTTGCGTTGAGGCTGTGTGACTGGCCCAAGGTCACTCAGCTGGCTTTCATAGCCAAAACAGGATTAGAACTCACAATCTTTTGGTTATGTGTGATTGGGTGGATGCATCATGCATCACCCCAGGGGTGGGTTCCTGCCAGTTCTAAGCTCTTCTATAGAAGAGGTTCCACAAATCTACAGTGCCGTTTAGAACCGGTTCCAGCTCCCTCCCCACCGCCCATCCGCACATCATCAAGATGAAGAGCGAGAGGAGGAATTCTGGGAGTTGAAGTCCACAAGTCTTAAAGCTTTCAAGTTTGAACACCCCTGGGGGTTTTTTTCTAAAGGGTTAGGGGTGCAAGGGTCTTGTAACTTGACAACTTTAAGACTTGCACACTTCAATGCCAGAGTTTCTGAGCCAACATGACTGGAGGAGGAATTCTGGGAGTTGAAGTCCACAAGTCTTAAAGCTGTCAAGTTTGAACACCCCTGGGGTTTTTTTCTAAAGGGTTAGGGGTGCCAGGGTCTTGTAACTTGACAGCTTTAAGACTTGTGTGCTTCAAATGCCAGAGTTTCTGAGCCAACATTTTGGTTGCTAAGCAAGAGCGTTGTTAAGTGAGTTTCACCACATTTGACAAGTTGGCCACGCCCACCCGGTCACATGGCCAGCAGGCCACACCCACAAAGCAGGCCCCACCTACAGAAGAGGTTCTAAAAAATGTTGAAACCCACCACTGCATCACCCAATCACACAGAATAACAATGGTCAGAGAACTTGAAGAGCCGAGGTGGCGCAGTGGTTAAGAGTGCAGCACTGCAGGCCACTTCAGCTGACTGTTATCTGCAGTTCAGCGGTTCTAATCTCACCGGCTCAAGGTTGACTCAGCCTTCCATCCTCCCGAGGTGGGTGAAATGAGGACCCGGATTGTTGTTGGGGGCGATATGCTGACTCTGTAAACCGCTTAGAGAGGGCTGAAAGCCCTATGAAGCGGTATATAAGTCTAACTGCTATTGCTATTACTGCTATTGAAAAGCACAAAAAAGTTTAAAATAGCCACTACTTTCTCTTCCTTGCATACTAGCTATTGTGTTCCCCAGTATGCTACGAGTTTTAAGTGGTAAAATTCAGAAAATAATGAATATTGAGAGATGAACGGAAGAAGGAAACCTCTCCCTTGTTAGGGAGACAGCTCAGCCTATTCAGTTTAGAGTTTAATTTCTCCTCCACACTCACAAACTGTTTTTCCTTCGGAATAAAAAGCCTGAATCCTGTGAGCAGGGGTGTCAAATTCACATCGTTGCGGTGTCACGTGACATATCGCAACTTTTCTTCCCCTTCGCTAAACGGGGCATAGGTGTGGCCAACGCATGACCCCCACTGCGAGGTGGCATAGTGGTTAGAGTGCTGTACTGCAGCCACTCCAGCTGACTGTTATCTGCAGTTCGGCGGCTCAAATCTCACCAGTTCAAGGGTTGACTCAGCCTTCCATCCTTCCAAGGTGGGTGAAATGAGGACCCAGACTGTGGGGGCGATATGCTGACCCACCTAGGAAGGATGGAAGGCTGAGTCGACCTTGAGCCGGTGAGATTTGAACCGCCGAACTGCAGATCACAGTCAGCTAAAGTGGCCTGCAGTACTGCACCCTATCCACTGCGCCACCTCGGCTCTTGCTCATCTTAATCTACTCATGGCCTTATCCTCTGGAAGAACCAAACCCATGTTGCCCCATGTTCTGCACGATGGCCTCTTTCAGCTATTTTAAGACAGTTATTATTCATTATTACAATCTTCTCATCTCCGGGCTAAACACAACCAATATAGATCTATCAGCTGGGAAGTTTTGAAGAGTCACACAGTTTTCCCAGAAACTTTCCCACTGGAGGCAATTTCAAAGGCATATGATGCATACTTTCTGCTTGCTGTGCCCTGTGGGAAACTGGGAGAGTGTGAGTTCTAGCACCATCTCAGAGTTGAAAAACTGGTTAGGGGGTTTTAGAGGAACGGTGGGGTGTTTTTTCAGCCCAACCCAGGTTTACTGTCGTAATGAAAGTAGGAAGCAGTATTATGATTACAGCATGTTGCCTTAAATTGTACACATCAAGGTGAGATATAAATCTAATGAGGAGTTTGGGGTAGCTGTTGCGTGCCTAAAGCAAGTGCATGCGCACCCACAATGCAATGCACGCATGACCCCTGCGCACCCCTCTTCCCCACACATGTGTGTGCAACGCCCCACACATGTCCCCTCCATGTGCGGCTTGCCCTGCACATACACACACATCTCCCGCATGTGCCCTGCCCACACTCATGCGCAGTAGAGACCCGAAAAACAGCTGGCCAGAGGGTGCCCGCGCGCACATGTGCAGTGGACCTCAGCTTGGGCGACGGCTCGCATGCCTGCAGAGAGGGTTCTACGTGCCAAAGGTGTCACCATCAAGGGATTAGTGATTAAGGCATCAGGTTATATACCAGAAGACCATGAGTTGTGGTCCTGCCTTTGGTATAAAGCTACTTTCACTCAGCCCTAGGAAGGATGCCATGGCAAATCATTTCTGAAAACCTTCTCCAAAAGCCTGCAGAGGTTTTCCGCGCAGCCACCAGATGTCAAAACTGACTTAAAGGCATAAAAATAATACATTTCAAAAAAATGACCTGGGCAAAGGAAAATCAAGGTAGAGAATCAAGGTAGAGAATCAACCTTTTGATTTTGGGGGGGTTCTGGTTATGTCCATCATGATGACCATTTTGTTGTGTGGGAAGTTATCATCCAGCCCTCTCCCAGAAAAATTAAATATCCTAGGAAATATTGAAAAGGCAGAATATTTATCTGGATGTGGAAAGAAAGAAACATGCTTTAAAAGACAAAATAGTTGCCTGTAGCTTTCTGCCCATCCCCAGCTCATGGGCCATTAAGATGGCCAGGCTAGCCCACTTTACATAATAAAGACTTCTCCTCACTGCAGCTGTAGGGGGAAGGGATATTACTCAACTGACCACAAGGCAACTGAGAACTCATCACAGCCTAGAGAGTAGCCCCCTGCATGGCACCATGGGAGTTTGATAACCAGTCAGAATACTTACACAGGAACAGGAAACAGAGAGGTGGGACTGAAGAGGTTATAAAAAGCCTAGCAAGCCCCTCCCTCAGCCCTTCTCTTCTTCTCCACCAACATTGAAGCATGTGATCACCTTTTCTGTTCAGGGCTCAAGCCACGTGGTCCTGTCCACCAATAAACCATCTTTCCAAGCAGCCTCCATGTCTCCAGTGTCTTTTCCCCCACTTGGAGCTGAACCCAGAAGGACATTTCTTTCAACAGTTGGAACACCGAAGCCTTCCTTCCCCAATTCCAAAGGTTTCCGTATTGTAGTATCAAGCATACTACAATCTACCTGGTGTTTGACATAACTATGAGTAGCTCAAGATTTGAACCACTTGACTAAAATATAACTCAACCATTTCATAGAGTATCTTTGCCTAATAACAGCTTAAGAGCAGTTTTATCAAGAATTAGAAAAGACAAGTGAAATATCAGGACCACAGATCAACTGGGGGAAACATGAATGAGTCCTCCACTAATTATGTTAGTCCTTGAATAAGCAGGGACAAATATCAGCCAATGTATTTACTCAAAAATCCCACGCGTACTTCTTAGTAAATATATCCAACAGAGTTTATTCCCAGGTATGAGAATCTTTTAAGAATTGTAACCCCGATTTGCATTTGAACATGTTTACTATCTCGTCTAATAACATTCCCGTGTTTACGCCGGTTCTTCCTCTCCCAACCTCGACCCTGCCACATGGTCTCCCAACCACATGGTTTCTACTCAGCGCAACCCAGCCACCCCCATCTCTCTCTCCCAAGGCTACATCCCTAAGAAGCACGCCCGGTAGATGGAAGAACAGCTTGCAAACGGCACGCGTTTTCAGATCGCCCGAGGTTCTTAGAAACAGAAATCCGTCTTCCTTCGTCAAACATCCAGGCGCCGAGGATTATTCTCGGTTCCGTAAAAGTCACAACTCAAGGCAACTTTTTTTTTTTTTCTCCTCCACCCGGTCAAAATATGCTACGCAAATACATGTCGCAACTCCTCCTGGTACAGAAAGCCCTCTTTCTCCTCCCTTGCAATGTCACATCGCGGATTTCAATTGTACTAACTTGCAACAAGTTAGCAAAGACGCAACTAACTTTTGATTTTTTCCACCCGGGGGGAAAAAAGAGCAACAGTTTCTTTTCTAAGCAAACAACCAGCCAACGGCTTCTGTGCCCCAGTTAGATAAGACGGTAACTCTCTCCTACTCCTTTCTCCTACACCGAGAAGCTTTCCCACCCTCCCAAACGTCCTCCCTACAATGAAGCCTGCTTAAGCGTAGGGCTTACAAGTGCGGTCGTTGCGCGTTAGGTGCCGCGAGGATGGCGCATCCCACGATCCAAACCAGGTCGGATTCTCCTTTGGCTTGCCCTCCGCTCGCTCGCTGGCGCGTTCCTCTTTTCGGCTCGGCTGGGGCTGCCTTTCCCTTCGCCACCGGAGCCAACTGGGCGGAGTTGTCGAGTCAGATGGTCCAGGGACTTTGAAGGAGGCGCTCAAAGTTGAACTTGGCTTTGTTAACGTCACTCACGCGTGGAATGACGGCCGAGGGGGGGGGTTAAAGCACGCGTGGGAAGGGGCCGGGAAAGGCGGTCGGATGGTGACAGCTGCAGCCAGCCGCACGTATATTCCCTCTGAAGCTTCTGCTTCCCTTCCTCTGTAGTCGGTGGCTTAGCTTCTACGTGAGCATTTGAAAGTACAACCTGTTGTTGGTGCAATCAAAACACGGAGTAGCGTTCCAGGAGGGGAAAAACTCCCAATTCAGTGGTTGGTCTTCACTTACCGTTGATGGTTCGTTTCGTGAAAACCAACGGCTGTTCATAGGGTCACCTAAAATAGCAATAGCAATAGCAGTAGACTTATATACCGCTTCATGGGGCTTTCAGCCCTCTCTAAGCGGTTTACAGAGAGTCAAAGGATGGAAGGCTGAGTCAACCCTGAGCCAGTGAGATTTGAACCGCTGAACTGCTGATCTAGCAGTAGCCTGCAGTGCTGCATTTAACCACTGCGCCACCTTGGCTCTCAGGTGGACCAGATCTTGAATTACATTTTCAAGCATCTTATTCCTTTCCCACGCTAGTTGAAGGTCCCAGGTTCCTCTCTGTATAGTATTCCACTATTTGGGGAAAAAGACAAAAAGAAAAAGAAAAACCACAATATTAGACAAGATTCAACTATATCAGTGTTTCTCAACCTTGGCAACTTGCAGCTGTTCCCTGGCTGGGGAATTCTGGGAGTTGAAGTCTGGACATCTTCAAGTTGCCAAGGTTGAGAAACACTGAATTATATAGAGTGGGAAATGGGGTTTTAGACCAGAAAATGAAGCTACGGCTTAAAGAATAGACATTTTAAAAACTAAAATTATTCCTACAGTATTTTTTTTTTTTGTTTTTTGAAAGTTTTTTTTATTAGGAATTATGTGGGTGAAATACAAAAAAAGAAATCCAGTATTTAATACTACATATAATTACAAGGATTGCCTTTGCCCAGAAATGGAAAAGCAAATTAATCCCAAGTGAAAATGAAATAATAAGAAAGATTATGGACTGTGCCGAAATGGACAAACTAACTAAAGAAATCCAGGGAAAGGAAGAATCAGAATTCTACCAGATATTATTATTAATTTATTATTATTATTATTTAATGGATTTATAGGCCGCCCAATTCGGGAGGACTCCGGGCGGCTTACAGAATAAAAGAAAGTAATTAGTAAAAATACAAGAAAACAATTTAAAAAACATCCCAGATATGGGATCAATGGTATAGGTGGATGGAGGAAAGAAACAAAAATCCATGAAAGAATATAACAAAACTTAAAAATGGTTATAGTTAAAATAGTTAAAAATAGTTATGAGTAAAATAAGAGGGTTAAGAATGGTGAAATCCAAATGAAATGCAATAGAAGGGGAAATAATATAAGGTGAGCGGTATCGATTGATGATTGCTATTATATAAAACAGGAAGTTCCTGTTCGTACTGTATTGTATAAATGTGGTGTACGTCTAACTTTTGTCTGTGTGTATTTTACATGTTTGTCAATAAAAATCTTTATTTAAAAAAAAAAGAAAGTTTGTAGCTTCTCTTTGCATTTTATTTTTATTTATTTTTTTGCCACAAGGGCAAATGGGGAGAGAGAGAGTGAAGAATCTTCAGACACTGATTGCTAGGAATTATGTAATTATAAACATTTCTGCAGCTGGAATTGGCAGCAGCTGCCAGATGTTTGAGGAACTGCCTATTTCCCAAAATTTCTGCCTGGCTGGTACATGCCAGCAGAATTGGCACGTTCTGGGTCTCTTTGATTCAACCATGTCATTTATCAGGACCCAGGAAGTAAGCCTTTCCTGTTGTGGTGTCTGTGTCTGTGGAGATCACCCGAAAATCCATGTGCCCCTCCCTCCACCCTGCTGGCATTGGCAGAAAGCCTTGAATTCTTGTTTGTTGAGATCCAGTTCTTCGGAATCCCTTTTTTATTGTTTTTATCTCTATATGGTGACTGAATCTCATCTTGTTTTGAATTGGATTACTTTATGATAATATATTGTGAGCTGCCCTGAGTCAGTTGGAGACTAAATTGAATTAAATGAACACTATGAATGAAATCTTTATAAGAAAATGATGCTAGTTTTATGCAATAGCTGGATTGGCAAAAAAACACCTGTTTCTATATTAGTTCTTTACTCTTAGAAGAACAAGGCCTCAAAGTATATGAATGATACCCAGTTACCTCCAGACTGGAATTTCAAAGATCAGAATTATATGTCACCTGCTAAAACATGAAAAGAACACTTGAAATTCTCCGTTAACTTGCATTTTTGTTAGAACTTCAGCAGCTACCATGTCATTATGCTAAACCATTGAAGGAAGAATTAACTGTTGATAGTTTGAACAAGGCAGAGGTCCATCTATCTATCTCCCTCCCTCCCTCTTTTTCCTCCCTCCCTCTCCTCTCTCTTTCTCCCTCTCTATCTCCCTCCCCCTCCCTCTCTCTCTCTTCTACTGCTGGGAAAAACAGGATGTGGCTTGAATTGTCTAGCAAAGGACAGAAGCAAGGGCAAGTGATAAGGAAGCAGAATGAATTATATCAGCCTCTGGAACATTCAGCCTTTGAAAGACTTTCATTTTTTAGAACTCCCATAGAGTGCAAGTTTGTTGCCTGATTCTGTGCCTATAAAAAGAGTTTTCACCTTCTGCCCCAAAGGTAGATCTGCTGCTTACGTCCTCCCTGCCCTGATATTTGGTAAAGATCTGATTCAAAAGATGGAATCCAGAGAACAATTCTTTCTCAATGCCATTATCTATTTATCTATTTATTTATTTATAAATAAATAAATAAATAAATAAATAGCAATAGCACTTAGCAATAGCAATAGCAGTAGACTTATATACCGCTTCATAGGGCTTTCAGCCCTCTCTAAGCGGTTTACAGAGAGTCAGCATATTGCCCCCAACAATCTGGGTCCTCATTTTACCCACCTCGGGAAGGATGGAAGGCTGAGTCAACCCTGAGCCGGTGAGATTTGAACCGCTGAACTGCTGATCTAGCAGTAGCCTGCAGTGCTGCATTTAACCACTGCGCTACCTTGGCTCTTAAAAATAAAAACAATAAGGCCAACAATGGGTACAAAGCAAAATTTTCAGAATATATTTTTCTGCTATTCAGTGGCACTTTAATGTAGCCTTGAGGAAGTGTCCCTTGACTTCTTGTCTTAATAAGAACATATGATCTTTTCTTCAAGATTAATGAGGTAGAAGGAATGGCAATGGGCCTGTTTTTTTCTTTCCTTAATAAGAACATACAATAATTACTTCAAGATTAATGAGGTAGAAGGAATAGTCATTGAGCAGGAATCTTGAAAGTGGTCCCCTATCTTTCATCTCCAGTTTATGGTGCATATCGCAAGGCTTCAGAGGCTGACGGGATCTTGGGTTGGCCATCTCAAGCGAAACGGGTTGATTATAAGGGAGGATGCTTCCAATATCTGGTCCCCATTCTCGTTGGCTTGTATACAAGTCTCCATAGCTAAGAAATGAGAGAAGGAAATCAGCAGGCGAGGGGAAATCAGTTTGGGTTCTTGTTATAAACACTTTGCAAAACAGCCTTTCTTAAATCCCCCCGCCTGTCCTCACATCATCAAGATGAAGAGCGAGAGGAGGAATTCTGGGAGTTGAAGTCCACAAGTCTTAAAGCTGTCAAGTTTGAACACCCCAGGGGTTTTTTTCTAAAGGGTTAGGGGTGCAAGGGTCTTGTAACTTGACAGCTTTAAGACTTGCACACTTCAATGCCAGAGTTCCTGAGCCAACATTTTGGTTGCTAAGCAAGATTCAAGATTTAATGAATTTGTATGCCGCCCAATCCCGAAGGACTCCGAGCGGGCGTTCTTAAAATATGTTTTCTGGAAAAAAAATGCCAATACAAAAATATAAGAGCGTTGTTAAGTGAGTTTCACCACATTTTACAAGTTGGTCACTCCCACCCAGTCACATGGCTGGCAAGCCACTCCCATCTGGTCATATGGCCAGCAAGCCACTCCCACCCAGTCACATGGCTGGCAAGCCACTCCCACAAAGCAGGCCACACCTACAGAAGAGGTTCTACAAAAGATTTGAAACCCACCACTGGGCCCTATCCAACAAACTGCAGTGTTTCTCAGTGGTGAGAAAAATAAGATTTTATTATACTTAGGCAAGAAAAACCAAATCAGAGATACAAAATAGGTGACACCTAGCTTAATATTAGTACCTGTGAGAGGGATCTAGCTGCCCTAGTGGATCATCACTTAAGTATGCGCCAACAAAATGCTTCTTCCAAAAAAACCAATGTAGTGTTGCGATTCATTGAAAGGAGAGCATCAATATCAGGAGAAGCTATAATACTGCTTTGTACTGCACTAGTGAGGCCACATCTGGAATATGATGACTAATTCTGGCCATCATGATACTAAAAAAAAAAACCTAAAAAGTTTAGAGAAGAGCAGTGAAGATGCTAAAGGATTTAGAGTCAAAAAGATTTGTAAAGTTATGAATTTTGGAGAAATTTTGGAGAAATTCAATTTAACTCAATTAGGAGTTATGAGCACATATAATTGTGAATGTAGATCTAACCCAACTATGTAAAATACAAAAAGGAGTCAGAGAAGAGTGCCCAACTTCTGCTTATTTTGGTCCTTGAATTACCAAGTTTAGATATAAAAGAGGATGAGAGGATTGCACGAGTAAATATTTTTTAAGCGTGATAAGCGTTTTTGTGGATGACCTGATGTTAGTTTTGGAAGATCCTTTAAAACTCACAGGAAGTGAAAGAATGGATAAATTGAAAGAATTTGGTGCACTAGCAAGTTTTAAGGGTAAACAGAAGATGAGGCTGTTAGTAAAAATACAAAAATGCAAGCAGAAGAATTGGCAAGCAAAATACAGTTACTAAAAATGTTTAAAGTAGATAAATTAATTTATGCTTTTTAACACGGCAAGGCTGGATTTGAAATGTGTAGAAATGATGGACATACAATTGCTAAAATTACACATTTTTATTGAAATATAAAAAAAGTGAAAGAACTTTTAATAAAACATGCTAAAAAATTTGGTTACTGTTCTGACTCCCCCTCAGGCCACACCAACACACACTCTGAGCCAAAGATACGGAATTTATTAACAGACAGACAGGTCCTTGGCAGCAAACCGGCACAGACAAGCCTTGGCAGCAATCCAGCCTGCCAAGCTAACACCACAGTTCTCCAACATTAGTTAATGCGTTGACTTCTGCAAGAGGGCCGTGTGCACAAGCATTCCTTTTATAGTCTGGAGAGGAGCCTAAGTACCACCAGCTGAGTGCAATTACCTCCTGTAATTGCGTAACTGTTCCTTACGCCTATTAGCTCTCCGGTGCCAGGCATCTAGGAACAACTCCCTTGGCTCCTCCCACCGCTGACATCCAGATCACACTCCCTTGTCTCCTCCCCACTGGTCCAAGGCCCAGGCGCCTCCTGGTGGCCAACCAGCATCTCTGCGCCCTGCTCGGAGTCGGAACCCTGTCCAGGGTCCTCCACATCCTCCAGAGCCGACTTATAGGGCCCCTCGCTGACAGAGTCTGGTGGCAGCTCCAACGGATCCTGCTGGGCCACAACAGGTTACCACATAGAAAGGAAATAATGGGAAATATATGGTGGAAAAGACTGAAATTTACGTCACAACTTTAAACAGAATAGTTTAATATAATAAGATAAATTGTACAGAATGTACAAAGCTACTTCCAGTTTACGTTGGAACTGTAAACAACCTGAAGGAACATTTTATTATGTTTGGTGGACATGTAAAAAAGCAAGACCTCGGTGTCCGCTCTTCTGTGGGAGCTGTAATGGTAGTCGATTTGCTTCCAGGTGCAATGCAAGGTACTGGTTGTCACCTTTAAAGCCCTTCATGTCTTGGGACCAGGTTATCTGAAGGATTGTCTCCTGCCGGTCGCATCCCCCCAATCCACTACAGCGGGAAGGCAAGGTATATTTCAGTCCCGTCCCCTAAGGAGATATATTTAGCAATAGCAGTTAGACTTATATACCGCTTCATAGGGCTTTCAGCCCTCTCTAAATGGTTTACAGAGTCAGCATATCGCCCCCACAGTCTGGGTCCTCATTTCACCCACCTCGGAAGGATGGAAGGCTGAGTCAACCTTGAGCCGGTGAGATTAGAACCGCTGAACTGCAGATAACAGTCAGCTGAAGTGGCCTGCAGTGCTGCACTCTAACCACTGCGCCACCTCGGCTCTTATTTGGCGGGACCCAAAAGAAGAGCCTTCTCTGTAGTGGCTTTCTCTGCCCCCACTGTGATACTCTTTCAGAAGGGCCCAGAGCAGGATAGAGCCCATTAAATGGCTTGAATAAGTGTGTGTTGAGGGTGGGGAAGTGAGAGGTTATTATTTCATTATTATTGTTATTGTTATTTCTTTTATGTTGTGTTTTTTATTTCCTACAAGCCACCTTGAGTCACCATGAGAGAGCATGCAGCAATATAATTTTTTCCCCCAAAATATTATTTTTTTAAAAAAAAAATCTATTTTTTGCACTTTCTGATTCTTTCTTTATCCATCTTTTTCATAGAGCCAAGGTGGCGCAGTGGTTAAAAGCACCACTGCAGGCTACTGCTAGATCAGCAGGTCAGCGGTTCAAATCCCACCGGCTCAGGGTTGACTCAGCCTTCCATCCTTCCGAGGTGGGTAAAATGAGGACCCAGATTGTTGGGGGCAATATGCTGACTCTCTGTAAACCGCTTAGAGAGGCCTGAAAGGCCTATGAAGCGGTATATAAGTCTACTGCTATAAGTCTAAGTCTACTGCTATATCTTTTTACTCTGCATTAATTCTTGTTCATTTTCATGTGTTCCAAATTTTTAATAGAAAAAGTATATTAAAAAATTAAATTAAAGCAAGCAAGGGGTGGATCAAGGGATCAGAAAAAAAATGAATCATGAAAGCAAATAAACATTAATCAGCAAATCAGGAGGTTGAGAATCGCTTTCAAAGGAAATGCAAGACAGTCCTGCTTCCTGGGATAAGCCAGTTCATGAGAATATTTTTTTATCACTTCCTGTAATAATAAATGGAATGATTGAAATGATTATGAAGAAATGAAAAGGGGACTTTCCTATGAAAATAACCAAGAAGAGAATATATTTATTGTCACACCGGTGGAATGCTCTCAGCGTAGGACTAAAGTTATAAGCTTTTAAAAGGCGATTGCGGTAAATGGTTTCTTTAATATATTTTTCAGAGAAAAAAAATACGTATTATTTTTTTACGTCTCAAATTGATTCAATCTCCTAACAACATCTAAAATATGCTACATAGTTGAAATTACAATAGTATAACTGAATATTTTATATAAAGATGTAAACCTTTGATCAGTGGTGGGATTCAGCCAGTTCGCACCGATCCAAGAGAACCGGTTGTTAACTTTCTAAGCAGTTGGGAGAACCGGTTGTTGGAAGAAATCTCATTTTGTTTTTTCCCCACTTTACAGGGCTAATCCTGTAAAGAAGGCAGGAAGGAAACATTCTGGTGTTGTTTCTAGCTTAATCTTTATTGCCCTGCTTACAGAAGATGCCTCTCCAGTTAACCCTTATTACCATTGTAACAACTAAGGCGAAGCGCCCATCGATCTGAGTGACGTTGAGTTGGCCACACCTACCCAGTCACAAGACCACCAAGCCACGCCTACCCAGCTGGTCATTAGGGCAGAGAACTGGTTGTTAAATTATTTGAATCCCACCACTGCCTTTGATACTCAGAGTACCAAAAAGAAAGAATTAAAACTTTCACTGCATGCTATAGGAATAGCCTTCTCTAGCACTCAAGCCCAGTAGGGATATATTCCCTTGTTCGTTTTATTGATTGTATTTTTACTGATTAATGACTGAAAAAAGTTTCTGTCAATACTCAGCGGGCTGGGCCCACTGCAGCCTTAAGCGACTTGATTTCGAGCCGAGGTGGCGCAGTGGTTAAATGCAGCACTGCAGGCTACTGCTAGATCAGCAGTTCAGCGGTTCAAATCTCACCGGCTCAGGGTTGACTCAGCCTTCCATCCTTCCGAGGTGGGTAAAATGAGGACCCAGATTGTTGGGGGCAATATGTTGACTCTCTGTAAACCGCTTAGAGAGGGCTGAAAGCCCTATGAAGCGGTATATAAGTCTACTGCTATTGCTATTGCTATTGCTATTTCTGTGCATAAACTGGCTTGAAATTAAGCTGAAAGGCTTTTTTAAATTGTTTTTCAGCTTGGGCCACAAAAATGCCATGTATTCTGTCCAAATCAGGACTGTCCAACTGGCGCGGGCTGGATGCATGATGTGCTGGCCACACCCACACCCAGTTTAGCAAAGGGGGAAACAGTCCCAATACATTATGTGACGCTGCCATGATGACATGAGTTTGCCACCCCTGGTCCAGAGCACGCTTATAACTCTCATAATTATAGATTTCCAGCCTTTTTTAAACATTTTTATTTAGCCACATCTATGGGGTTTCTCTTTTGGACAAACCCTCTTTGATTAAACTCCCCCTCTTACATGAAAGCTTCTTGCCTTGTGCATCCATTGATGAAGAGTACACACACCCATACAAATTCATGACACTATATATGGATTAGATGGACATGGATTAAAGAACAAACAAGGGTACTATCAAAAGAGTAAAAGAATTGAAATGAAAATCGGCTGGTCACATAGCAAGAAGAAGTGATGGCAGGTGGACCAAGGCAGTCATAGAATGGATCCCACTTGACAAAAAGGATCCACGAAAGAGATCTAAAACAAGATGGAGCGAGGACAGCAAGTATTGTGAGCAGATTTGGCAAAAGAAAGCTGAAGACCAAATTGGTTGGAAATATGCAGAAGAGGCTTTTATCCCGCAGTGGTTAGAGAATGGCTAAGATGATGACAACAATGATGATGATACAGTGTGTATACACACACACAAAACCACATATGTATTATTATTGTACAATTGTATCACAGCGGCCAGTTGTTTCGCCTGATTTGGCATTTGTTACTAGTCGGGCCCCACCCAGGGGCCTAGGACGTCATAACGTATTTTCGTAATATGTGTGCAGATCCAAGCAGTGCAGCTTTTTGCATTTGACTGATGGTGATTCTGTCAATTTTTAACTGTTTTAAATGTAATTCCAGTGCTTTTGGAATAGCACCCAGTGTGCCAATTACCACTGGAATTACCACTGCTGGTTTGTGCCATAGTCGTTGAATTTCGATTTTTAAGTCCTGGTATTTTGTGATTTTTTTCATGTTCCTTCTCGGCGACCCTGCTATCACCTGGTCTTGCGATGTCTATGATTGTGACCTTATTTTTCTCAACCAGTGTGATGTCTGGTGTATTATGTGCCAGTATTTTGTCCGTTTGTATACGGAAATCCCACAAGATCTTGACCATCTGATTTTCGGTGACTTTTTCAGGCTGATGTTCCCACCAGTTTGTTGCTGTTTTAATATTATAATTTTTGCACAAATTCCAATGGATGTTTGTGCTACTGAATTGTGCCGCAATTTATAATCAGTCTGCGCAATGTTTTTACAGCAGCTGAGTATGTGATCAACAGTTTCATCAGCTTCTTTGCAAAGTCTGCATTTGGCATCATCAGAGGACTTTTCGATTTTGGCCTTAATGGCATTTGTGCGGATAGCTTGTTCTTGGGCAGCCAGGATTAGTGACTGTTTCTTTCTTTAATGTACCTGTTGTTAACCATAACCAAGTTTGTTCACTATCCACTTTATCTTTTATTTTTTCCAGGAATTGGCCATGCAGTGCTTTGTTCTGCCAACTCTCCATTCTTGATTTTATCACATCTTTTCTGTATTCTTGTTTCGTCTGTTGGGTCTTCAGTAGATTTTTCTTCTTTACTTCAATTAATAGATGTTCTTGACTTTCTTTTAAATAATCAGCCAGTGCATGTTTTTCTTCTTCAACTGTTTGCTTCACTTGTAATAATCCTCTGCCACCTGATTTTTGGGGCAGGTATAGTCTATCAGTATCACCACGTGGATGTAAACTGTAGTGCATTGTCATTAGTTTCCTGGTTTTTTGGTCCAAAATGTCCAAATCAGCTTGTATCCAGTTAACTATACCAGCTGTGTATCTTATAACTGGTATTGCCCAGGTATTTATGGCCTTGATTGTATTTCCACCATTCAATTTAGATTTCAAAATTTTCCTAACTCTGTTGGTGTACTCTCGCCTGCCAATATTTCTATTTCTGACTTTCCATAGAGTTACAAATCATCCATATATAGTATTATTATTATACAATTGTATCACAGCGGCCAGTTGTTTCGCCGGATTTGGCATTGGTTACTAGTCGGGCCCCACCCAGGGGCTTAGGACGTTGTAACGTATTTTCGTAATATGCGTAATATTATTATTATTATTGTTATTATTATTATTATTAGCCTGGAAGGGAAAACTGGTAGAATTCATTTCAGTTGGGGGCAGTGGACGAGGAGGAATTACAATGTCAATAGTTCTGTCATTTTATTGTTTATCAGCAAAACTGCTCTACATTTCTTAACCAAAGAGTTCAGCCTTTCACCATTCCATTGGTGAACCTCTTTTAAAAAAGCCCAGCCTTTCGTTGGTCCATGGGTAAAGCTGTAAATCGAAAGAGGGGAAATAAGTTTCAACGGTCTAAAATGGAATGGCCACATAGGTCAGTGACCCAGAGGAGAAGGGAACTTCCTGCTACAGGATACAAGAGCAACTGAAGCAGAAGCATTTGCCTACAAGAAAATAAGGCCCAGCATGCAAACCAGGTAATACAATACACGCCATCAGATCTCAAAACAAACAACCCACACCCATCCCACTAAGGTTAATATGAAGAAAGGAAAGAGAGCTGGAGATTGCGTTCACACTGAGACAACATAGTGTGTTCCTGGGCTTGAGACATAGTGGCAGGGCTGGATTTAGATGAAAAGAGGCCCTAGGCTATTCCGGTTATGAGGCCCTTTCACCTCCCATTTTTAAGTTTGTAAATTACATGAGAGACAATAAAATACATCATTACTGTGATATATATCAATATATATCAATATATATAGCTGGCCTCCCGACGGAGGGCGGCTCTGCTCTGCGGCAAAGGCAGTGAGGCCATCCGCCTCCCCTGCTGCACTCAGCTGCCCGGCTCGGCCCCCTCGCCCTCACCTGCCTGGCCGCTGGTGGGCTCCGTGTCGACGGGGCGGCTACTGGGAGCGGCCGCGCCTCTCGCCCGACCGCCGGTGCCGGGAACGTGGACGGGCTCCCCAACTGCCGCGGCACTGGAACGATCTTAACCAATACATTTTTATGTTTGTTTATTAGTCATATGCGTAGAATTTCTCCTTATTTTCGGTTCAGTGTTTTAGTGTTCACTGTTTTTAGAATAGTGTAATTTTAATTTTGCTAACAATTTGAATGTAGGCCCCTCTTGATCTTGAGGCCCTAGGCTGAAGCCTAGTTAGCCTATAGGGAAATCTGGCCCTGCATAGTGGCCGTCCTAGCTCAGGGCAAGGAATTACTGAGGATGATCCTTAACTTCCAGATGTTTTTAAAATGCACATTTTGAAATGCAACTTAGTTTGTCAGAATCTTAATTCGCAAACATCAAGTTGCACGCAGGTCATCCCAGATAAACATAATTATCCATTCACCCAAGAGGCTTGACGTTCTTGTTGAAAACAAGGACAGAAGTATGAGGTCTGTCTTGTTGTTGGGATTTGAATGACGTTTATGAGCTTCAGTATTGCATTAGGATTTCATTTTTCTTTCTTTTAGTAATTAATTAAGATTCTATCAGTTCCGATGGTCAAATTTCTGGCTGAATTGGTGCTTGCATAATTTCTACCTGTAGAAGTTTTTTTTTAACCTCGACTTTCTCTCTCCTGCAAATTTTTCACAGTCATAAGCCATTTATGCTCTAATATGCTTACACTGAATCTAGAATTTACCGTAATGATGGCAATAGATGATGCAATGATTACAATTATCAATAGATTGATTGTGACTGAAGTTAGAATTAATGAAATAACTACACAACATTCATAAATGTCACTTGTCATAGAATGAACTGCTTGAGAGTGGTAGCTGTAGAGATGGAATAAATAAATGTTGAGTTATTCATGATAAACGCAGTTCTCTAAATTGCTTAGCACACAGTACCATGTAATCAGAGGTGGGTTCCTACCAGTTCGCACCTATTCGGTAGAACCGGTTCGTCAAATCTACCGAACTGGTTAGAAGAGGTTCCACCAGTGGACCTGGAAAGCAGGACACACCTACAGAAGAGGTTCCAAATTTTTTTGAAACCCACCACTACATGGAATAGAAAAAAAATATCTATCCAGCTGGCATTTTGTCTGCTTAGGAGACATTTGCTTTCTAAGAATTGTTCCATATTTCTTGACAGGTTTTAATTATTAAGAACACTTGTCCGCTTTTATTTATTTTTATTTGTTTGTTCATTCAGTTGGATTTTTAAGGAGCAAGTATCTGAAATATAGTGGACATTGTCAAGGGACTTCTGAAGGCCATTTCTTTTTATTTGATCATATATTACAGGGAGCCCTCTTTGGTGTTTGCATGCCCTTCAATGATTCAGTGACTCATACTTTCTATTCCAGTGAATTTTCACTAAGTTCTATCATGAAATCCACGGTCAATGGGATAACAAGGAGACTCCAAGTGGAACTTAAAGTCAAGCACAGAAAATCTAACTAAATAATGAGCCATAGGTGGCGCAGTGGTTAGAGTGCAGCACTGCGGGCTACTTCAGCTGACTGCAGTTCTGCAGTTCAGCGGTTCTAATCTCACCGGCTCAAGGTTGACTCAGCCTTCCATCCTTCCGAGGTGGGTAAAATGAGGACCCAGACAGTGGGGGCGATATGCTGACTCTGTAAACCGCTTAGAGAGGGCTGAAAGCCCTATGAAGCGGTATATAAGTCTAACTGCTATTGCTATTGTTATCTGCAGTTCAGCAGTTCTAATCTCACCGGCTCAGAGTTGACTCAGCCTTCCATCCTTCCGAGGTGGGTAAAATGAGGACCCGGATTGGGGGCAATATGCTGACTCTGTAAACCGCTTAGAGAGGGCTGAAAGCCCTATGAAGCGGTATATAAGTCTAACTGCTATTGCTATTGCTATAAGAAAGGCAAGTCCAACAGGCAATCAGTCAGTACTATAAGTAGCAGTGTGCTACTTGAAATTATGAAACAGGAAGTCTTGCAATCCACTCCAGGGTTCACTGAAAGGCAGTCATGAGGAGCCTTTTTAATTTTTGTTAATGCAAACAAAGAAAGATATTTTAAAAGTAAAGAGAGAAAAAAGGGGGCGAGAAAGGAGAAACAAGTATAAAAAAAGAAGAAATCTAAAGACATAACTTCCTTCTTCTGTCAGACTTGTACATTGGGCCTTATCAGAGGTGGGTTCCTGCCAGTTCTAACCACTTCTATAGAAGAGGTTCCACAAATTTACAGTGCCGTTTAGAACCGGTTCCAGCTCCCTCCCCACCGCCCGTCTGCACATCATCAAGATGAAGAGCGAGAGGAGGAATTCTGGGAGTTGAAGTCCACAAGTCTTAAAGCTGCCAAGTTTGAACACCCCTGGGGTTTTTTCCTAAAGGGTTCGGGGTGCAAGGGTCTTGTAACTTGACAGCTTTAAGACTTGCGTGCTTCAATGCCAGAGTTCCTGAGCCAACATGACTGGAGGAGGAATTCTGGGAGTTGAAGTCCACAAGTCTTAAAGCTGTCAAGTTTGAACACCACTGGGGTTTTTTTTCTAAAGGGTTAGGGGTGCAAGGGTCTTGTAACTTGACAGTTTTAAGACTTGCGTGCTTCAAATGCCAGAGTTTGTGAGTCAACATTTTGGTTGCTAAGCAAGAGCGTTGTTAAGTGAGTTTCACCCCATTTTACAAGTTGGCCACACCCACCCAGTCGCATGACTGCCAAGCCACTCCCACTCAGTCACATGGCCAGCAAGCCACTCCCACAAAGCAGGCCACACCTACAGAAGAGGTTCTAAAAAAAATTTGAAACCCACCACTGGGCCCTATCCAACAAAATGCAGTGTTTCTCAGTGGTGAGAAAAATAAGATTTTACACTTAGGCAAGAAAAACCAAATCAGAGATACAAAATAGGTGATACCTAGCTTAATATTAGTACCTGTGAGAGGGATCTAGCTGCCCAAATGGATCATCACTTAAGTGTGCACCAACAAAATACTTCTGCCAAAAAGCCAATGTAATATTGGGATTCATTGAAAGGAGAGCATCAAGATCACGAGATTCTTCAGGAAAGATTAACCCCTTCTACCATTAGAAGCACAGACTTAAAACTTGCTTAGCTTATGTATATATTGCTGACCATCAGATTTACAGTGCTATATTTTTTTTTACATAACTTGGACAAACCCTTTAAGATTTTTTTTTGGCATTTTATACCTTAAATGCACTTATGTGAATTAATTAATAGTAATTTGGACTTTAAATCCGGTTAAAAACCCATAATATTTTTTAAAAAAATACCAAAAATAAAAAAAAAATTGATGAATTTGAAGACAATTTTGCATGCTGTGGCAAATCATGACGTCTAGGAGTTTTTTCAATATTTTATTTGTTTTCAGCACACCAAAATACATGGGAATTAGATGAAAATAATCAAACAGCTTTTTAATCGCAGACCTGTGAAATTAGAGAAGAAAGATTGAAGTTCAAGGATGAAGAAACAAAAAGCAAGCTGTGTGATGTGGATTTGATATTTTGTTTGTTTGTTGCTCTATACATTGTATTGTATTGTATTGTATTGTATTGTATTGTATTGTATTGTATTGTATTGTATTTGGTTTATTTGTATGCCGCCCTTCTCCAGGAGGGACTCAGGGCGGCAAACAACTCAAAGGGGAAAGGGAACATAAACAATAGTACACATAATTAAAATACACGAAAATCACACAGCCATACCAGTTGAGAGGGGAGGGGAACTCATCAACCCCAGGCCTGCCGGTACATCAATGTTTACATCCAACCATGAAAACATTGAATGTCTTTTTGCTGTTGAGGTCATTATGACCTCATGTCTGTAATAGTGTAGCCAAAATAGTATGTCTGTGGTTAAGGGTTAATGCTGGTCTAAGTAACAAACTGGGGATTTTCCCCGTTATAGCGTCAGCACAACTGGCCCAAAGTGACCTCTCGGTGTCAAAACTAGACCAGGTTCTGTCATGCATAACAGGGCCTTAAGCAATTCTGATTGACAAAGTGACGCAAAGAGATCTTTGCCACTCTCAGAAAGCGCATAAAATGGGTAGTACACACACTTTGTCCCTGCAAAGGAAGAATGCTACCTTAGTTGCATTCGCATATGCCCATTGTAGTCCTATTTGTATATTATGCAACCAGTTGTGGAAATAAAGTGGTGAGTAGGAAAGGATTACGCAACCACAACCGTCAGCTGATTCCTGCTCTGACTCACTTCTTTCAAAAGGATCAGATCGATTTAGCTATATAACAGGTATCCGAAAGGCAAAATATAAAGGCTCTTTCCTAAACTGCCTTCTATTGAATATGTGACCTTCATTTTGGATTAAATATCGGTTTATTCTATTAAAGTAACAAATTCACTGACCTGGAAAAACTAAAGGACGCATCATAAACTGCCTGTCGAATACATAAAAACCAGGAAGCCCAGGCAGTTTAAAATGAATATAAAGGTTTATTGCAAGCCCTTTTTTTTCAAGAATCTGAACTACTAATGCTCAAAGAAAATTGGCGGCAGATAAGAGCCAATAGAATTCAAGGTGGGCAGGATCTCTTGTGGGCATGAAGGGACTTGAGACTGATGATGTATTTGATTCCTCCCACCGGCTCAACCTGGTCATCTTCTACACCATGAATGCAGGAAATCTATTTCACTACAGATTTCTAACAGCTATTGAACTTAAATTTAGAGCTGAGGTGGTGCAGTGGTTAAATGCAGCACTGCAGGCTACTTCAGCTGACTGCAGTTCTGCAGTTCGGATGTTCAAATCTCACCGGCTCAGGGTTGACTCAGCCTTCCATCCTTCCGAGGTGGGTAAAATGAGGACCCGGATTGTTGTTGGGGGCGATATGCTGACTCTGTAAACCGCTTAGAGAGGGCTGAAAGCCCTATGAAGCGGTATATAAGTCTAACTGCTACTGCTATTGCTATTAAATTTAGACTTTAGATCATTTGGGTTGCCTTCTGGAAGGTTATTTTATCTTATTTTACTCTGTACTAATCTTTTGCTGGGAGATTTCCTAGTAGCCTCTGATTAAAACAATAACCAAGTTTCAGATTTTTGTTTGCTTGAAATCTGGCAAAATCACCTAAGTCCTGCCAATTTCTGCGACACGCAAAATGGGATTGATTAGTATTCGTGCAATTCGCCTGTTATGGAATTGAGCCATTGTCTTCGGATATTGTTTCAATCCACTAAAATGGTTTGTTTGTTTGAATACAAAGAATTGTTCTGAATAAGCTATGAGAACCAAGCCAAATTGTTCCTTCACGGGTCACAGGTGCGAAGCAACTTGGCAGAAAATAAAGTGTGGAATTAAAAATGTGGAGAATAACATTTGTGGTTGAATGGTTTCAGGATCACTACAAGTTTCCTTCAGGCATTTGAAAGGAATTATGGAAATTTGCAAGGATCCTCTATTTGCCCTCGTATAGAACATGCATTTCAGAAAGGAAACATTGCTTCCATTCTCACTTAAGATCCTTATTGAAGACATGGTTGCATATTGATAGACTTTTTCTAGAGAAAGTGATGGGTGTTTTGCAATATGAAGTACAATGAAAGTTGCTTATGCTGTGTATTTTATTCCCTCATGAAGTAGGTTGGGAATCCTTGGTTCCCAGTATGCTAAGATGGAAATTGGCTTGTTTGATTTAAGCTTAACACTTTGCATATACCCAATTATTGTATCATTATTACATTTTATAGTTTGCAAACTGCAGCATGTGTTCTAGTGAGTAATATGAAATCAGCCGTTGTGATTTCATCAGTAACTACATAGGAATATTATTTTTTAAAATATGTGTTTGACCAAATGTCTGGCTATCCATTACTCCCTTATGAGAATTGCGAACATGAAAAATACAAAATGTTCTAGTTCTCTCTTCTTCTGAAATGAAATAACAACTTTCTCTTGGCTCTGTGTGTGTGTGTGTGTTTGTGTGTGTACAGTAGAACCTCTGTTCACAGACACTTCTGACCATGACCAAATCAGGTTCCAACCAAAAAATCAACTTTTTTCCCCACAGCCGATTTCCCCTTTCGCCAAATTTCCAAAATTATATGTTTGTGTGTGTGTGTCTATATCTATATCTATATCATCTATATCTATATCTATATCATCTATATCTATATCTATATTTATATCTATCTATGTTGCATTTGTGCTGATAAATAAATAAAGGGGGACTAGTATAGATCTATTTCAAGCTATTTAGCTCTCATCAGCTAGCCATACCATTACTGGGATTTGAACCTGTGCTGTATTACATATTAGGCAGTTGTGTTAACCACTAAGCCACAAGGTTCTCCTCCTTTATCAGCTGAGCCAGGGAAATAGGTATGTATTTAGTGTCACAACCCCTGGTATGCCCAAATATGGGAGGAAGCATACTGCTTCCTTTTTCTGTCTATCGGCTCATCACAAGAAACCATCCAGACAGAAATCCATTATTTTTACTGTTGCCTTTGTTACATTTGTGTTGCATTTGTGCTGATAAATAAATAAAGGGAGACTAGTATAGATCTATGTCAAGCTATTTAGCTCTCATCAGCTAGCCATACCCTTACCGGGATTTGAACCTGGGCTGTGTTACATATTAGGCAGTTATGTTAGCCACTAGGCCCCAGGCTCTCCTCCTTTATCAGCTAAGCCAGAGAAATAGGTATGTATTTAGTGTCACAACCCCTGGTATGCCCAAATATGGGAGGAAGCATACTGCTTCCTTTCTCTGTCTATCGGCTCATCCCAAGAGAGACCATCCAGACAGAAAGCCGTTATTTTTACTGTTGCCTTTGTTACATTTGTGTTGCATTTGTGCTGATAAATAAATAAAGGGAGACTAGTATAGATCTATTTCAAGCTATTTAGCTCTCATCAGCTAGCCATGCCCTTACTGGGATTTGAACCTGGGCTGTGTTACATATTAGGCAGTTATGTTAGCCACTAGGCCCCAGGCTCTCCTCCTTTATATATATATATCCCCATTCTGCCTCAACATGATATTGGTGGGTATGTCTCCAAATATCTGGCATACCTGATAAACCTTCCCTATTTTCTGTTACGGAATTGATCTTATTAATAAGCCAGAGGATCAAATGTGTTAGTCCAGTGGTGGGAAGGGAACACCGTTCAGTTCCTTCTTTTTTTGTAAATATTTTTAGGGAGGGAAAAAAACAATTATTCCGGCTGAAACACTGCCAATGAACTTGTACAACTTGCCAAACTGAATCTAGCAATTGTTCGGAGGATATATCTCCAAATTCCTGATATGTCCAAGCTAATTAGGTATTGTCAGCTTCTGCTTTGCTGTCGCTTCAGCTGCCATGAAACGGGGAGGGAGGGCATGGTATTTGGGAGGGGTTACTCATTGTGCTGGAGGAAGGTTCTGGAGTTCACCGGCTGATCGGACTACGCATGCGTGGGTGTTTCCCGCCAGGACTAACGGCACCGACATTCCATCTTCGTGATGCCTTTTGAAGTTATCTCACACCTGACACTTGAAAGAATTATGATTGGACTGGGACTATGATGCCAAGGGGTGGGGAATGGGCTATTCTATATATCAATCGCTTTCGCGCCTAAATAATCAGACTTCGCTACACTTTGCCTTTAACCATTCTTAATTAGTAAAAGTACACTTGATTTCTACACATGGAGTCTCGTTGTCTTTCTTTCCTAATTAATTAATGGAGAGGAGCTGACAGGTATATTTAACATGTAGGCTGGGACCCCATTTTCATTCATCAAGCCTTTTGATGGGGAGAGGAATAATAAAACTCAATGTTCTATAAAGAAAAAGTTGCTAAAAGATTTTTATCACCGGATATTGATTTCACAAATAATATAGGTAACCTTGTATGACTTTAAGTAGCCCCTTAGCACTTTATTAATTATAGCACAGGCCATTAATTTCCAGATGATCCTGTTTGGCTTTCCTGAGGCTTGTATTACAGTTAAAGAATAACAGCATACATATTTTGTTTCCTAAAAAAAAACCTTTTAGAAAATTAAATGGCCGGAAATCTCTTTTTTTTCCCACTTCTCCCTTCGCATGCTCCATTAGTTAAATTAGAATTTTTTTTTTGAATGATCAAGCTAAATGCCATTTACAGCTTGTTAAGAACTTGGGAGAATCCAGCTGTTTTGGCTTCTTTCTACTTTATCCGACATACCACAAACTCTACAGGTGAATTGAGATTGGGCTTTAGGCTGCCAAATATCTTTCCAATGTTGAGTTTGGCTTCACAACTTGCAAGTCATAGGAATCTATTTTCAATTTTCATGATGAAAAGGTTGTAAGTCAATTGATTTTTGGCCAAAGCCAATTAGGAATTTCTTTGCTTTTTAACATGTGTTGAATGAAAGTTGGAAAACCACTTTTTTTCCTCCATTCTGCTCCCTTTCCCTATTAATCAACCATAAAAGCTGTCCTTAGAAAGATATGTCCCCTGAAAAAATAAGGTCTTGGTATAGGCCAGAACTGTCAAACTCCTGGCCCACCGGCCGGATGCCACGCCCACATCTGGTTTAGCAAAGGGGGGAAAAGTCCCGATATGTCACGTGATGCCAACGTGGCAATGTGAATTTGACACCCCTGGAATAGGCCATCGGCGTTCTTTGCTGGACCTCCAAGTAATGCAGGAAAAAATATCTTTTTTAAGGTGTATCTTTTCCCAAATTAAATATAGAATAATGTATGATTTAAAAAGGGGAGAATGAAATTGAGGAAGTGGAATAATGAGAGAGAGAGAGAGAGCAGGCCTTTTAAATGAAAGTACCTGTTGTAATTTTGCTCAGACTGTTATAAAAATTATCAGTGCCTGGTGTGTGTGTGTGTGTGTGTGTGTGTGTGTGTGTGTGTGTGAGAGAGAGAGAGAGAGAGAGAGAGAGAGAGAGAGGGAGGGAGAGGGAGAGATCTGATAATCCAAAACAAGCATCATCATATGAGGGATGGCAGACTTACAGTACTGAAAAAAAAATATGAAGATTTCTCCTATTAAATAAATTTGTAGACTGCAGACAATGCTGAATTATAAAGAATAATAAGCTATAATGCATAACGGCAAAGGAAAAGCGTTGTGATTTTCAGCTATGTTTTAACGCTGCTGTTGGTGGTTACTTATTTATTTATAAAATTTATAGGCTGCCCATTTTACCCCAAGGTAACTCTGGGCAGTTATCACATTATAAAACGGGGGATCCCTGGGACATCTAGCCTGTGCTGGGAACTCCTGAGATTTCCTTGGATTCAGGTTGCACCCAGATTTATCTAAATGTCAGAGGATTGAAATCCCTGAGAAAGAAGGAGTAGTAAATACAGACTGACAGTCAACCTGCGCATATCTTAAGAGGATAGAAGAAAAGAACGCGTGTATCTATGCTCCTGTGTGTCCCAGACTGGCTTTTGAACCTTCAACTATTATTTTGGATGCAGAGAACTCAAAAGAGGGGTAATGACCTATGTTGGTCCTTGTTACGTGCTATCTGTGAGATCATGTTAAATAGAAATGGTGAGAAGGAAAAATAGAGGGGAGGGGAGTGGCATTAGGCAGAATGAAGTAGTCATCTTAGGCAAATTATTCTAAATAGCAACCTGCCAAAGAGAGGAAAACAGCGAACATAGAATGTTCTGTTCTCTGTATTATAATCTGATAAGTGGGAAGGCACCATGTGTATTTTGGTCAGCAAAATGCCTTGAACAAGTCTTGCTGTGCCAATTAATGACCAGAAAAAGCCATTTGAGATGTAACAACCAGGCAAAATTCGAGGCAGACTTCTCTGCCTGAGCCAAGTTAATTCTGTTTACTCCTAAATTCACCCGAGAGGTCCAAAGATTTGCTATGAGGAAAAGGAGGAGAGGTGTGGTGAGTGACTGGACGGAGAAGAGTTACTAACTGCGGTAAGGAATACAGTGGTGGGATTCAGCCAGTTCGCACCTATTCGGGAGAACCGGTTGATAACTTTCTAAGTAGTTCAGAGAACCGATTGTTGGAAGAAATCTCCTTTTGTTTTTTTCTGCTTTACAGGGCTAAAAAGCCGAGGTGGCGCAGTGGTTAAATGCAGCACTGCAGGCTACTTCAGCTGACTGCAGTTCTGCAGTTCGGCTGTTCAAATCTCACCGGCTCAGGGTTGACTCAGCCTTCCATCCTTCCGAGGTGGGTAAAATGAGGACCCGGATTGTTGTTGGGGGCAATATGCTGACTCTGTAAACCGCTTAGAGAGGGCTGAAAGCCCTATGAAGCGGTATATAAGTCTAACTGCTGTTGCTATTGCTAATCCTGTAAGGAAGGTAGGAAGGGAACATTCTGGTGTTGTTTCTAGCCTAATCTTTATTGCCCTGCTTACAGAAATTGTCTCTCCGGTTAACCCTTACTACATTGTAACAGCTAAGGCGAAGCGCCCATCGACGTGAGTGATGTTACATTGGCCACGCCCACCCAGTCACATGACCACTGAGCCCCACCTACCCAGATGGTCATTAGGGCAGAGAACCGGTTGTTAAATTATTTGTATCCCACCACTGAAGGAATAGTAACAACTGATCACCAAAACTCTTCAGTATAGATGTTTGGAATTTGTGAATGAATAACTCGTTTTCTTAATTAAACGGTACACATCCATAGCATTTGCAATATACTTAATTCCTTGAAAGTTTATTGCATATGCAAGTTGCTTCTCTAAATTGCATCATATATAACACATCAAGTATGTGAAAGCTTGTCTATGGCAGAGAGTCTACTTTGGTATTTCATTTCTGTGCAGTGGATAAATGTTTCAGAATTTCTTTTTTTAAATTAATTTCTTAACTGTTTGTTTACATAAATAATGCCATTATGAAATTAATGGCTAGGGTTATTTTTCCTGGCTACATTCTTAACTTTTGTTTAATGTTTGTACAACTCATTTACAAATTCACTTTTTTCATCCATTCGTTTCAGTCCAGTAGTGCCTTAAATTATATAGTATAGATTGGCATCGGAAAACCTGTTACAATATTCAATAATTGAAATCTGCTTTTTCCAATCTTCAGTGCTTAAATTACGAAATCCAACAAATTTGAAGAGCCCAAAGCTATCATGGAGGAACAGTTTGATTTCTATTACTTCTGCACCAACCAAAATATTTGTTTTAATGTCTGGTCAGCTTTTCTTGACAAATCAAAATTCAAGATCTCTTTCTCTGGAATATATTACATAACAATGGTATGCAGGAACAATAAATATGTTTTGCACTGCTTGGAAACTGTAAAAAGAAAATCGAAACAGAGAATGCAGCTTTTGCAGCAAATATTTTCTGGAAGATAATTCTCATGTTCAGAAGGACTTACTTTCTCAACATTTTGTCCATGGTCTAGTTAAAACTGGAGAATGAAATCATTAAAATCATGCATTAAACACTTTAGGGGGAACTATTGACATTATTATACTGAAGATATTTTTTATTAACAGAACATTATTTTGGGAGAGTGAATGAAAAAAAATATAATGCAAGACCATTTAGTGATCTTTGCTAAGTTATTCTGACAAGAGCAAGAAAGAGACACCACAACAACAAAACAACAGAATGAAATTTGAAAAGGTAGATAGAGAGCCCATTTTAAAATTCTGGATACTCAAGTCATACTCCATCTTTCCTCGGTTACTGTGAGTTCATATCCAGCAACATAAAACCTGCACCCTACTCTGTTGCTGCTGTAATACGCTATCTGTGATTTTGGCCTAATGCAATGGTCTATCACCATAATAAAAATTGATTGATTGGTTTTGGCCTCTCCCATGAGGAGCTATTAGCAATAGCAATAGCAGTTAGACTTATATACCGCTTCATAGGGCTTTCAGCCCTCTCTAAGCAGTTTACAGAGTCAGCATATCGCCCCCAACAACAATCCGGGTCCTCATTTTACCCACCTCGGAAGGATGGAAGGCTGAGTCAACCTTGAGCCGGTGAGATTTGAACCACTAAACTGCAGATAGCAATCAGCTGAAGTCAGGGCCAGATTTAGATGAAAAGAGGCCCTAGGCTATTCCACTTATGAGGCCCTTTCACCTCCCATTTTTAAGTTTGTAAATTACATGAGAGACAATAAAATACATCATTACTGTAATATATATCAATATATATCAATATATATAGCTGGCCTCCCGACGGAGGGCGGATCTGCTCTGCAGCAAAGGCAGCCAGGCCAGCCGCCTCCCCTGATACGCTCAGCTGCCCGGCTCGGCCCCCTCGCCCTCACCTGCCTGGCCGCTGGTGGGCTCCGCGTCGACGGGGCGGCTACTGGGAGCGGCCAGGCCTCTTGCCCAACCGCCAGTGCCAAGAACGTGGGCAAGCTCCCCAACTGCCCTGGCACTGGAACGATTTTAACCAATACATTTTTATGTTTGTTTATTAGTCATATGCGTAGAATTTCAGAATAGTGTAATTTTAATTTTGCCAACAATTTGAATGTAGGCCCCTCTTGATCTTGAGGCCCTAGGCTGAAGCCTAGTTAGCCTATAGGAAAATCCGGCCCTGACTGAAGTGGCCTGCAGTACTGCACTCTACCCACTGCGCCACCTCGGCTCTTATTAACAAATATTTCTGGTTTTTCATTTGCTGTATGTAACTCTTTATCCTGTGTACCTAGATTTCTAACTCTTTGAGACAGTAGACAGGGGTTCTGGCATGCTATGGTCCATGAGGACATAAAGAGTTGAACACAACTTAGCAACTAGATAACAACAAACATAGCCTTGTAAAACTGCAGGATTTTTGTCTAAAAATCACTAGGATATAGTCCCTCTTCATACGAAGAGAAATTTATCTTAGCTGCCTACAGAATAAGGACGGAATATGTTGACAGGCAAGATCATACAAAATTGTAATTTCCTATCCTCCCCCCCTACCCAAAAAATGTACAAAAGGAAAAGCAAATGAATACTTTAAAAGTATTGAAGATGTCTTCCTATTTATAAAAGCTACTACAATAACTCTTTTCAAATATTGTAGTTTTATGGTTTTCCCATAATAATAAGAATAACAGTAATAGGAAAGAACTACTACTACTACTACTACTACTACTACTACTACTACTACTACTACTATTACTACTTCTTCTCCTTCTCCTTCTCCTTCTCCTTCTCCTTCTCCTTCTCCTTCTCCTTCTCCTTCTCCTTCTCCTTCTCCTTCTCCTTCTCCTTCTTCTTCTTCTTCTTCTTCTTTGGAAATCCCCAAATTGGAAAGGTTATTGTTGTTCAGCTAAGGATAAGCAGGATTCAAGCTTGCCTGTCAACCTTATCAGTCCTTATTCTGTAGGCAGCCAAGATAAAATTCTTTTCTTTAATAGAGGAAGTTAACCAGCTTCCATAAAACATTTACCAAACCTGTAGAGATCTCAATAGTAAGAATGCCCCCGCCCCTTGAGTAAAGGGATCAAATATGTAGCAAAGCAATCACTCTTGAATTACCATTAATTTTTGAGTCTTTAACAATTGAGATCTTGGCTTCAATTTGGAAATCAAACATCTTTGGTCACTGGAATGTTAGGAGAATAACATTCCATTTGTAGAATGTTGGGAGAGGAATAGGAAAAGTTCTGTTTCATAGCAATAGCAGTTAGACTTATATACCGCTTCATAGTGCTTTCAGCCCTCTCTAAGTGGTTTACAGAGTCAGCATATTGCCCCCAACAATCCGGGTCCTCATTTTACCCACCTCGGATGGATGGAAGGCTGAGTCAACCTTGAGCCGGTGAGATTTGAACAGCCGAACTGCAGAACTGCAGTCAGCTGAAGTAGCCTGCAGTGCTGCATTTAACCACTGCGCCACCTTGGCTTCATCACTGTTCTTGTAATCTGTTATCAGGCTAAACCCCTGGAACATCTGTATAGCTTGATCATGAATGGAATTGCCATCCAGTGGTTTCACTCATACACAGCTAGATTTTTTGTAGTAATTTTATTAAAGATTGCAATTAAAAACAATAAAAGCTACTACAAGCTTGAAAAAAATAAAAAGTACAGAAAAAGATAGAAAGGAAAAATAGAAAAAAATAATATGATAAAGAAAAAAGAAACGACTTCCCCTTTCATCACAAGTATAAGAAACTTTAGTGTATTATCACTTTCTTTTAAAATACAACGCATGATCTCCTCTTCCCATATTTCATCTCCTATCTATAAATAAATTCTTACAACATTGTCATTCTATCCTGGTCAGCAAAAGTCCATTAAGGGTTACCAGAGCCATCCCACCAGGTCACATGGCCAGCAAGCCACTCCCACAAAGCAGGCCACACCTACAGGAGAGGTTCTAAAAAATTTTGAAACCCACCACCATGTAGTCACTTTTTGCAACCTTCTGTCAAGCAAAGTCAGTGGGAAAGTTAGACTGACTTAACAACCAGGTTACTGATTTAACCGCTGTGATTCACTTAACTGTAGCAAGAAAGGTTGTAAAATGGGTCAAAACTCACTTAACAAATGTCTGTGAAAAAAATTCAGGCATGAAAATGTGCCTCTCAAACACTATACTTTTCCGCACTGAAAAAAGAATAGAGAGAACATTGTTTGGATGAATATTATCTTTCTCTGTTCAGTTCTGTAAGAAAGCTGTGTGCATCTGTGTGTACATACACACACAACAACACAAACATACTTTGGAAAACATGAGTATATTGTTTTCATTTTATAGTAAAGTCTCTCCTTTTTTAAAAAAAAATCTTGATCACGATGGGTAGCTATTATCATACCACAGATTGGAAGATGGAATATTTAATTAAGTATCACAGCACAGTACTATACGGTACAGTGATAATAAATCCTAAATGAAACAGGAGATTTTCTTAATGAACAGGTTTCTACTTTCCAAGGGAAGATAGCAAAAAAGTTAAAAGTCAGCATTTATAACCTAATGCAAATTGATTTGGGGGACGTAATTTCATTGCAGGAAACTCTTTAAGTTCAACATCTGGCTCCCTCAAGTGGTAGTTTTAATATTTGGTTCATTTTGATTGGGTTTAAAAAAAATGTCCTTAACTATATTTTAAAGGGTGGTGATCATGTCTAAAAAAAGAAAGACTCCCGTTAAACAAGTTCTAACTTACTAGCAGTTCTGTTCTGATGAATTAAGTGGTTGCCTTTTTTTGAAATATTTTGAAACATTGCCAGTTAAAAATATTTCAAAAATGTAGTGTCAAGTCTCATTGTCGGTATTTTACTTTTAAAGTTAATCATTGTACATTTGCTTATTGCTGCTACCTTGTGCAACTGTACCGAGTATGACCTTGTGCAACTGTACCGAGTATGCTGCCTACCACAAATGTGGCCATTGTATATTGTAAAGCATCTTTCCCCTAGAAAATATTGTGTGCCACAGAATCTGGCCAAAGTTTAAGGGCTTCCCTTGGCCCAGGATCAAACTGGTGTAGCAAAATATTATGTTGTGCGTACAATCTGACTTTAGGATATGTGCTGTGCTTATTTTTCAACCTATAGTCAAAAAAGGTTTTCATGTGAAGGCATTTTGTGTAAGACATTTAGCATGAGGCTCCGGTTGATGTAATTGTATAAGTGTCTTTGACAGCCAAAGTTAAGCATTCTCAAAGGTGTTGATTAAATAAGGGATGATCTCAGAATCTCAGAAATTGGCTTTTACTTTACTTTTGCTTTACTTTTGCTTTACTTTTGCTTTACTTTTGCTTTACTTTTGCTTTACTTTTGCTTTACTTTCGCTTTACTTTCGCTTTACTTTCGCTTTTACTTTACTTTTACTTTACTTTTACTTTACTTTTACTTTACTTTTACTTTACTTTTACTTTACTTTTACTTTACTTTTACTTTACTTTTACTTTACTTTTACTTTACTTTTACTTTACTTTTACTTTACTTTTACTTTACTTTTACTTTACTTTTACTTTACTTTTACTTTACTTTTACTTTACTTTTACTTTACTTTTACTTTACTTTTACTTTACTTTTACTTTACTTTTACTTTACTTTTACTTTACTTTTACTTTACTTTTACTTTACTTTTACTTTACTTTTACTTTACTTTTACTTTACTTTTACTTTACTTTTACTTTACTTTTACTTTACTTTTACTTTACTTTTACTTTACTTTTACTTTACTTTTACTTTACTTTTACTTTACTTTTACTTTACTTTTACTTTACTTTTACTTTACTTTTACTTTACTTTTACTTTACTTTTACTTTACTTTTACTTTACTTTTACTTTACTTTTACTTTACTTTTACTTTACTTTTACTTTACTTTTACTTTACTTTTACTTTACTTTTACTTTACTTTTACTTTACTTTTACTTTACTTTTACTTTGTTGCTTTTACTTTGTTGCTTTTACTTTGTTGCTTTTACTTTGTTGCTTTTACTTTGTTGCTTTTACTTTGTTGCTTTTACTTTGTTGCTTTTACTTTGTTGCTTTTACTTTGTTGCTTTTACTTTGTTGCTTTTACTTTGTTGCTTTTACTTTGTTGCTTTTACTTTGTTGCTTTTACTTTGTTGCTTTTACTTTGTTGCTTTTACTTTGTTGCTTTTACTTTGTTGCTGTTACTTTGTTGCTGTTACTTTGTTGCTGTTACTTTGTTGCTGTTACTTTGTTGCTTTTACTTTTTTGCTTTTACTTTTTTGCTTTTACTTTTTTGCTTTTACTTTTTTGCTTTTACTTTTTTGCTTTTACTTTTTTGCTTTTACTTTTTTGCTTTTACTTTTTTGCTTTTACTTTTTTGCTTTTACTTTTTTGCTTTTACTTTTTTGCTTTTACTTTTTTGCTTTTACTTTTTTGCTTTTACTTTTTTGCTTTTACTTTTTTGCTTTTACTTTTTTGCTTTTACTTTTTTGCTTTTACTTTTTTGCTTTTACTTTTTTGCTTTTACTTTTTTGCTTTTACTTTTTTGCTTTTACTTTTTTGCTTTTACTTTTTTACTTTTACTTTTTTACTTTTACAAGGTACAATTTCCCTCTCTACTTATTTACTACTACATCCAAAATGGGCCAAAAAATAGCCAAAAAATTGGGTGGGAGGAGGGCCAGCTAGTGGTGGGATTATCTGGTTTTCCAAACTGGGCAGAATTTTAACAACCAGTTCACCTGAACTGATCCAAACCGGCTAAATCCCACCTCTAGGGTGTTGTCCTTATTTCTGTAGGGGATGCTTTTTTCCAGCGGTTGGAGGCTGAAACAGAATTTCTGGGCTCTGCTCTGATTTCATTGTTTGATTAACAAAACTTGCCATGGCAACAGCAACAGCATGTTTCGTATGAAATGCAAATTAGCTCAGTGAAGATGAATGATCATCTACTGAATGAGCACATAATTATAGCATATGATTGGCACGGCTAGCAATAAAGATTTACAAAATATGTATTGAGAAGGCTAACAAATATGAGGCTTTTTTTAAACAAACGAAAGAGCGAAACTGTTACAACTCATCAAAAACGTCAGAACATGCTTTTTCTTAAGAATTTTAAGGAAAAAAAATAAAGATGTTATTAAGTTAAAAGGTTAACAAGAGCTAATTGAGATGAAGTCATTCAAGGCCTCTTACTAATATAAGGTACTTACTATCAGGGGAAAACTTGAATTAAATTCATCTATATGAAAAAACAATGTCATAGACTTTTTCCCCCTTGATGGCGAATGAGCAAAGATCTTAAAATTTATCAAATCAGTGAGTAGGACAGAAATACTGATTAATACATTATACTACATATTATCTGATTAACTACAAGTTACTAAAGAAGTCATTGTAAGCAAGGTTCACACCATAAGCAAGAACCAATAATTTATACAAATGTTTAGTCCATCTCTGGATCTCTGTTAACACTTCCTCACAAATATCTCTCAGAAGCGCTATAATTTTCATATCATAGGTCTATCTCCTATTTTTGTAGTGGCTTGGTAGTTCCTGTTGCTATCACCTGTCCTCAGAAGGCTCTCACCAGGCAATCCCTAACCACAATGTGCAAAAGAGATAGAGATCCCCTATGCTGCTTTTTCTGGTGACCAGAATATTAACGTGTAAACGATGAAATAATTTCAATACTGCCACTGTATGCAGCGGAGTCATGATGACGAAGGGATTTTGTCATTCCTTCCTTTTTTTTGTCTCTTGGAAGGCAATCCAATCCCACAAGAATTTAAAATTTAAATTTATTTATTTTAAAAAAAGATAAAATGAAAGCGCCAATTTAATTAGCAATAGCAGTTAGACTTATATACCGCTTCATAGGGCTTTTAGCCCTCTCTAAGCGGTTTACAGAGTCAGCATATCACCCCCAACAACAATCCGGGTCCTCATTTTACCCACCTCGGAAGGATGGAAGGCTGAGTCAACCCTGAGCCTGGTGAGATTTGAACAGCCGAACTGCAGAACTGCAGTCAGCTGAAGTAGCCTGCAGTGCTGCACTCTAACCACTGCGCCACCTCGGCTCCAATTTAAATGTTAAATGCAGATAAGCAACGTGAAGGAGAAAATTACAAACCACATTACCAGATCATGGCTACTCAGAACTTTACAATTACAATTACAGTTAGACCAGGGGGGGGGGGGGGGGGAAATGCAACAGAAAACACAATACTCAAAATTGACCATATTGGGGCACCCAGCTGCTACAAAGTTCAAAATATTACAAGTCAAATTCAGTTTTAGGAATAGGAATTACAAATTGTAATGGGAATTGCAAATTTAGTTTAAATCTCTGGCTATGTATTCAACTTTGTGTGCATGTACAGACCAGTTTTGATTCCTGGGGATTGTCTGCATTGGTCCCTGCAGTTACCTTGGCAAGATTTTCAGAATGATATGCTATTGCTTCATGTTCCTTTGGAAAGAGAGTGAGTGAGCTAGTTGCATAACTATGGCATGACTAAAACACAGTTTCCTGGTTTCTACCCCTCCACTTTAACCACTAGTAAGTAAGTAAGTAAATAAAATCTTTATTACGGTCAAAGACCAGCAATACACATTAGTTTTTACACTATATTAAAAAATACTAACATTAAAATATAATTAAAAAGTATTGGCATTAAAAGTGGATAATAACATTATGGTCCAAAGATTGTTAGAGGGATGTCCAGATAATTGGTACAAGATGACAACTATACTTCTGTAGCCAATTTTTTTCCTTATGGACATTGCAGCAGCACAGAATTTTGCCACTGCATACGTGGTAACCAGGTTAGTGTCCTGGAGGAGGAAGCCTAGATAAAAATTGTCTGCCCTCCCTGGCAATTGTATAAATAGAGCCGAGGTGGCGCAGTGGTTAAATACAGCACTGCAGGCTACTTCAGCTGACTGCAGTTCGGCTGTTCAAATCTCACCGGCTCAGGGTTGACTCAACCTTCCATCCTTCCGAGGTGGGTAAAATGAGGACCCAGATTGTTGTTGGGGGCAATTTGCTGACTCTGTAAACCGCTTAGAGAGGGCTGAAAGCCCTATGAAGCGGTATATAAGTCTAACTGCTATTGCTATTGCTAAATCTTTCGCCTTTAGCCACTAGACAAAACTGGCTTTCAGGGTACAATGAAGACCAGCCTTGTGATAATACCTCGAGCAACATTTGCCATGGCTACATATTCTGGCTGCTGAACCTCCCCAAGATCTCCCAGCAAGAAGCAGCACCATAAGTGCTGGGGAAAATACCATTTTTTTATTAAATTAAGAATTAAAAGCTTAATAGAATCACCTTTGGCAATATAGGCAGCATACAAATTTAATAAATTATGTGCCATTGGAAGATAGAAACCCATTTTCCCCCCCTGGATATTTCTCTTTTATTTTAAAAATATAAAATCTTTGTAGTATCCGATAGAGGGAGAGACAAAGGCCCTGTGTACATTAAAAAAAAAAAAGGATCACATCTCCCTCATGTGGCTGAAGATTGTGAATCTGTATTCTGGCATGCAGGATACATTCACACCCTCTCTCTAAATCTCGGGCAATTTATACTTGCAGATATAGGAAACTAGGCAGATTGTCTTTCAGTCTGACATTTGAACAAAGTTAAAGACATTGTGGTCTAGATTTTATGCATGAAATCCCTGGCTGAATTACGCTGATTCTACAAAGTCACAAGGAAAAGCAGCATCAAAGTGATCCACGCTGAATTAAAACTCTCAGAAAGCTTCGCGAACCGTAATAAACTTATTATAGTTAAGACATGGACAAAAGATGTTTTATTGTGCTTTTAGCATCCAGTCCAATCGCGCAGATTCACAACTTTCAAATCTCAAAGGAAGACAACTAGATTTAATTCCTCCTGTTGGGCTTGTTGAGATCAGGAAATAGGAAGCAGGAGACTTAATAGAGGTGTTGTCTGGGGTGAGTTGAGGATTGGCCTCCTCCCATGGCACTTCACAGTGATAAAGTCATGGCTGTAAGCAACTCGGAGCATGGTGAAAAAGGCAGCGCGCATAAAATAGAGCCAGCCAACAAAAACATTGTTTTCTTCTAAACATCAGTGAGACTGAAGAAATACACTTTGACAAAGGAAATATATTTTTAGGAAACAGAACTGTTCATTACTCAAAAGTAATAATGGGTTGGAATGACACTCCTTGAACCATAGAAGAAATGCTGTGCTGCATTTAAGCAAAGGCATAGACTGTTGTGAGCATATCTAAACATCTAAATCCTTAATTCTTAACATTTCTGTTAGTATTTCAAACCGGGGCATTGAATAATCTCCCCCATATGAGCTCTGCTAGATCCCCAGCCTGTGCCCCAAAGTTATACGTAGTGATGTTTAAATTCTATTTTTTTTTCCCAATCTTCTATTTTTGACTGGAGTGGGCCATAAACACACACAACTCCCCGTAAGCTTTGCCACATCACTCTTGGAATTCTAAATTTTTACAGGCTTCCTGTGGAAAAGTCTATATGTCCAACATTTTGTTGTTCCATTAGATTAGTGAAGGACAATTAGCTTTTTATTAACATTTCAGCCTCCTTGGTATTTAGCACATAATGACTGTAAATAGCTAGAAGCCAAAGTGCTCAGGAACCATAAATTAGAGTTGTATTATAAGGACTGCCAAGAGTTGCTGAGGACAGAAAGCAGAGAAAAAGAAGCAAGCATAGAAAAAGAGCAATTCTCCAGCTCCATGTATTTTTCTTTGTACAATACAGAGGTGGGTTCCTGCCAGTTCGCACCAGTTCGGTAGAACCGGTTGGTCAAATCTACCGAACCAGTTAGAAGAGGTTCCACCAGTGGACCCGGAAAGCAGGCCACACCTACAGAAGAGCTTCCAATTTTTTTGAAACCCACCACTGACACACACACACACACACACACACACTCTCACACAGAGAAAGAGAAAGAGAAAACAAGAAAGGCAGGAAGAAAGAAAGAAAGAAAGAAAGAAAGAAAAAGTGAGAGAGAGATGAAAGAAAAAAGGAAAAAGGGACAGAGAGACAAAAGGAAGGAAAGAGAGAGAGAGAGAAAGGAAGGAAAGAAGGAAGAAAGAAAGAAAGAAAGAAAGAAAGAAAGAAAGAAAGAAAGAAGAAAGAAAAAGTGAGAGAGAGATGAAAGAAAAAAGGGACAGAGAGACAAAAGGAAGGAAAGAGAGAGAGAGAGAAAGGAAGAGAGAAAGGAAGAAAGAAAGAAAGAAAGAAAGAAAGAAAGAAAGAGAAAGAGGTGAAAGAAAAAAAGGAAAAAGGGACAGAGAAACAAAAGGAAGGAAAGAGAGAAAGAGAGAGAGACAGAGAGAGACAGAGAGACAGAGAGAGACAGAGAAAGAAAGAACGAAAGAAAGAACGAAAGAAAGAAAGAAAGAAAGAAAGAAAGAAAGAAAGAAAGAAAGAAAGAAAGAAAGAAAGAAAGAAAACACATGGCCAGCAAGCCACTCCCACCAGGTCACATGGCCGGCAAGCCACTCCCACAAAGGAGGCCACACCCACAGAGTAGGTTCGAAAAAAAATTGAAACCCACCACTGGTACAATAGCAATAGTTATCACTGCTTGGACATTCTACTAAGTAATATTGTAGCTTATTGCTTAGTCTACAGTGCAAATCCAGCCTGTATTTTATTATGTGAGCTCGCTCAACTGTATTATTTTCCAAGCCCAATGCCAGTACTACTACTACTAAATAAATTTCTATGTCTGCCATATAAAACATTCAAGGCAGCATACAGTGGTAAACATCATCATAAAATGGAAAAAAAAAGGAGTGAATTGGGGAACAAAAGCATTCCAGCCATACGTCATCCAATAATTAGATTCTATTTAATGGATGATACATCTATCAAATAGGATCGCCCTTCCCTCAGGCTTTTGGGAAAGGCAAGCTTTAAAAGATTTTGCGCAGAATGGCAAAATTGGAACGAAAAATACCCTCACAATGGAGAAGGGCATTCCAGGGGGCAGGAATGACAGCAGAGACAGCACGCCTCTAGGGTTCCACACAATGACACTGTTCAGCTGACAGGCCATGGAGCACAATCGTCAAGTCCCTAACAAGACAGGCAGAGATAATTGTGGAAAAGTGGCACCATACCAGAGGTGAGTTGTTCCCCATTAGGCCCAGATTTCCAGTAGTAGCGGCAGCAGGAGGCTCCACCTACCCGCTCAGATGCGCAGAAGCATTATGCGCATGGGAGCGCACCCAAACCGGTAGTAAAAAAATTGGCAACCCACCACTGTACCATACATAACTAATCTCCAAGCCATGAAGGTGCTCTGCAGATAATAGCAATAGCAATAGCAGTTAGAGTTATATACCGCTTCATAGTGCTTTCAGCCCTCTCTAAGCGGTTTACAGAGTCAGCATATCGCCCCCCACAGTCTGGGTCCTCATTTCACCCACCTCGGAAGGATGGAAGGCTGAGTCAACCTTGAGCTGGTGAGATTAGAACCGCTGAACTGCAGATAACAATAGCAATAGCAGTTAGACTTATATACCGCTTCATGGGGCTTTCAGCCCTCTCTAAGCGGTTTGCAGAGTCAGCATATTGCCCCCAATCCGGGTCCTCATTTCACCCACCTCGGAAGGATGGAAGGCTGAGTCAACCTTGAGCCGGTGAGATTTGAACTGCCGAACTGCAGATAGCAGTCAGCTGAAGTGGCCTGCAGTACTGCACTCTAACCACTGCGCCACCTTGGCTCTATAATATTGAATTGCATCCGGAAATTGATTGGTAACGATTGCAGCTTGCACAGCAGAGTGTCCTGTGTGCATGCAGAAGTGGACTCATAACTATTTATGAAGCTATATTCTGAATGAGTTGTGGCTTATGCGTCAATGGCTTATTTATTTCTTGACCAATCTTTGACTCAAGGAAACCATTCATTTTATTCATGAGGGCAGGATACTGCAAAGTTTAAGAAACCTTGCTAGGTGTATTTTATCCTCATTAAATCTATGCCAAATATAGTAAGATTTATTCCAGAGAAGTGATATAGGATTGTAGCCTAATGTGATATATTAAAATCATATCTCCCATTCTGGTGACTTCCTAGTGGATTGAAACAGAATTTTGGCTTTTGCAGACTCCTAGGTTGGGGGAAGTTGGTCAGATAATTTTTCTATCGACATATCACTGTAATTATTGACTATTAGATGCATGCCTAGTGTTAATTCCTACTTATGTAGATATATTCATTTCATGTATTATTTATTACATCAACCAAAGGTAGCCAAGTTACATTATCACCATTTCCTGCCAAGTGATGCCATTTTTAATAGAAATGCAGAAGCTTCTGTTGCATCATTTTTCAACATTATAAAAACGTGTATTCTACTAAACATTAAGATATTCAGGGATCTCTGTGTCTTACATAGGGTGGAAGCCATTAGATTTTGTAATACAAAAAACAGGGTGTCAACAATTCTTTGCTTTTATTCTGTTTCTCAACAGAGTCTGTGAGAATTCTTGATCTAAGTCAGAGTTAGTTAGTTAGTTAGTTAGTTAGTTAGTTAGTTAGTTAGTTAGTTAGTTAGTTAGTTAGACAGACTTATATATCGCTTCATGGGGCATTCAGCCCTCTCTAAGCGGTTTACAGAGTCAGCATATTGCCCCCAACAATCCGGGTCCTCATTTTACCCACCTCGGAAGGATGGAAGTTTGAGTCAACCTTGAACCGGTGAGATTAGAACCGCTGAACTGCAGATAACAGTCAGCTGAAGTGGCCTGCAGTACTGCACCCTAACCACTGCGCCACCTCGGCAATGAAACCAGAAGCTTGTAGTAACTAATAGTATCTTCAGAACCTCCAAATTATTTTTAAATGAAATTGGTTGAAACTGTCAAATCTTGGTTGACTTTTTACATTTAAAAAGTACTTATTTTTACCATGCTTATTAAAAAAAAAATCTGTAGTATCTTATCAGTCTGCTGCTACTTTTCAGAAATGTCAAATTTACGTACTTCCTATTTTTCCTAATAGTATAAAGTTGAACTCTGAATTTTCTACTTCAGCTACCCAAATGTCCTGAGGCTTTTTGTGGAAACCTACTCCCTGGTTTCAAAGAGCCATTATGGGACAGAGAAATAGGTGAAGTGGCACAGCACAACATGTATGCAAACTCCAGAGGACATTTTTAAAGCATGACTGATTCTGCACACTGAATATGAAAAATGTGGGAAATTATAGAATGTATTGAATATTAAAAGCTACAAAAAAAATATGGGTGCAGATAAAAAAGATCCATTCCGGAATGACAAGAGCTTCCACTTATCACAAATATACTGTTTTTTTAGTGGATCAGTTGAGGAATATGTCATAAGCTCTTGAACCCAAACTTCCACATTGACTAATATGATAGCGTGATACCCAACAAAAATGCAGAGCCCACAATTCTCAGCATAATCAATGGTTTGCAGCTAGTAAAGACAAACCTAAAAGTGAGTAAAATACTGGGCAGTGAATCACAACGCATATTACACAAGAGATGCCAGTCTCCTAAAAACCCACAGGAAATGTGAAATAGCAATAGATACGTATACGCGAATTGAAAAACAAAACACAAACAGAACATCCACTTTTAAGCCACGAGGTTAAAAATATAGTACTCACTCACTCTTATCTGATCTGAATCTCCGTTAGGACTTTTTACGGAAAAGGTTTTCCGGTCCTTCCTATAGGTACATTGCAACTTCAACGGAAGTTCAGATTTCTTTGTGTTATCAGCAATGATTGATGACTTAATAACTCCAGCTAATTCTTTGTTTATCTATCAAAAATGGGTGCTCTTAGGTCTTCAGATTAGCATATTTTATTCCAACTTTTCTTCAAAGAATTTGTGGAGGCCTAAAAGGTTTTTTCTCTCTCTCTCCATTCTACCCTCAATGCAATTATCTGGCTGTGGTTACGCATGCCAAATTATCATTTTGGTAATCATTGGTTCACCCATGAAAATTACAGTTGAGCTGGGTTTACGTTATGTCAGAATGCATAGCTTGCAAACATAGCAATAGCAGTTAGACTTATATACCGCTTCATAGGGCTTTCAGCCCCCTCTAAGCGGTTTACAGAGTCAGCATATTGCCCCCAACAATCCGGGTCCCCATTTCACCCACCTCGGAAGGATGGAAGGCTGAATCAACCTTGAGCCGGTGAGATTAGAACCGCTGAACTGCAGATAACAGTCAGCTGAAGTGGCCTGCAGTACTGCGCCCTAACCACTGCGCCACCTCGGCTCTTGCTAAGCAAAATAAAAATATATCAAAGCAGATCGTGCAATAGGTTAGCATGCTACACATTCTAAACTATTGAGAATAGGTTAGGTCAATAGAGATCAAACTCTAAGATCATCTAATACCCAGTGTCAAACTCGCCACGTCATATTGCTGTCACATGATGATTTGTGATTTTTTTTTCCTTTTGTGGGTGACACATCTGGCCCATGGGATGCCAGTTTAACACCCCTGATCTAATAAGATTTCAAGTTGAACTGAGATTCAAAATTAGGTATTTTCAAGTTTGGATAGTATTGTCCTCTAATGGTATTTGGTATTTGGTATTTTATTATTTGTATGCCGCCCTTCTCCGGGAGGACTCAGGGCGGCGAATAACTCAAAGGGGAAAAAAAGGGGGAACATAAAAGACAAAATACAAATAATAAAAGTAGGCAACAGTCGCACAACCATACATGTCGAGAGGGGAGGGAACTCATCACCCCCAGGCCTGCCGGCAAAGCCAGGTTTTGACGGCTTTTCGGAAGGCCTGGAGAGAGGTGAGGGTCCGAATCCCTGTGGGGAGTTCATTCCAGAGGGCCGGAGCTGCCACAGAGAAGGCCCTCCCCCGGGTAATAGCCAGGTGGCATTGGCTGGTAGATGGCACCAGGAGGAGGCCAACCCTGTGAGATCTAATGGGTCTGTGGGAGGTAATTGGCAGCAGGCGGTCTCTCAAGTACCCAGATCCAATACCATGAAGGGCTTTATAAGTTACGACTAGCACCTTGAAGCGTATCCGGAGACTGATCGGTAACCAGTGTAGCTCGCGGAGGATAGGTGCAACGTGGGTGTACCGAGGTGCACCCACAATCGCTCGCGCGGCTGCGTTCTGGACGAGTTGAAGTCTCCGAATACTCTTCAAGGGCTGCCCCATGTAGAGCGCATTGCAGTAGTCCAGTATGCTGAAAGTTCCTCAGCAACTTACACACACATTCCCTCCCCCCTACCCCCCAGTTTGATAAGCTTTTTATCCCGAACTTACTTTAGTGGCAAGATGTTGATAATGTACGAGTCATTGTCCTGTCTTAACAAGTATCTTCCCTGAAGTCTTCAGCCTTCCTTCCTTCCCATACTTAAGGGCTTTTTTTCGGAGCAGGAAGTAGTAACCCAAAATTATTCAGAGACACCCTAAGAAGTAGTTAGGAAAAGAGAAACGCATTTGACATTGGAGAAAACCACTGACATGTTAGATTTTGGCAAAGCTATTTGTCTTCTTTGTGTATTATCCTATCTCTTTCTGTCAGAATGTTCATACAAAAAATAACAACACAACCCATTAAAGAGAAGGATGCAGCTCCAGCCTTCTGGAATTGGTCTTCCTAATCCTAATTTAATCCCACAGTTTTATAAACTATTAGTTGTGGATTTGAAGGATTGTTTTTTTCACCATTCCTTTGCAGTCACAGGATAAAGAAAAATTTGCATTCACTGTGCCTGTTTTAAATAATAGTCAGCCTACGCAAAGATTTCATTGGTGTGTCTTACCACAAGGTATGCTCAATTCTCCTACAATTTGTCAATATTTTGCGGATCAAGCTTTACAACCCTTTCGTGATCAATTTCCTTCTTATCTTATTTTCCATTATATGGATGATATTTTAATTGCAGGTGAAAATCTTGATGAAGAACAAGTGCTACAAAAATTTGACTACCACTGTAGCAAGCAGAGGGCTTTTCATAGCTCCTGAAAAAATACAACGTTCCGAACCATATTCCTACTTAGGTTTTAAAGTTTTACAATCTTCTTCCATTCCTATCTTACCTGAACTTAAGATCCGGACCCTTACTACCCTCCCAGCCTTCTGTAACGCTACTAAGTCCTGGCTGTTCCGTCAGGCCTGGGGCTGTTGAAGTATCCAGCCCCACTTTACTTGTGAATGTTGTGGTATTTTACATTTTGTATTGTCTTATTTCTGCAGTTCGGCTGTTCAAATCTCACCGGGTCAGGGTTGACTCAGCCTTCCATCCTTCCGAGGTGGGTAAAATGAGGACCCGGATTGTTGTTGGGGGCGATATGCTGACTCTGTAAACCACTTAGAGAGGGCTGAAAGCCCTATGAAGCGGTATATAAATCGAACTGCTATTGCTATTATTTATCCCCCTTCCCTTTTTTTATTGTAAGCCGCCTGAAGTCCTTCGGGAGTGGGCAGCATACAAAACCAATAAACTAATAAACTAAACTAAGGATAGAAGCTATTGAAATGACGTTACTTAAAAACTGGTTTAAGTTATGGCAAGTGGCTGAATGAAACTGAGGAGACGTGCGTATATCATCAGAAGAAGGGCCTGACGGAAATATTGCGGGCTGAGAATGTGTGGTAATAATTACCCACAAAGCCATACTCCTGTGACATTCTAGCTAGTCACATTTCAGCTCAGTATGTTATGAAAGTCCAGGAAATTGAGCAAATTGTCTAAATTGGGTAAGCATGGTGTTTGAATACATGCAGCATGAAACTGCTTCTCAAGGAAATCTACAGTGACCAAGAACCTTACATAAGCTTTACAAGTCGCGGTAGCCAATATGTTGCCTAGATTAGCGGTTAGTCAAACCATGATCTCCTAACGTAATACATGAAGTTATACGACTCCTAATGAGTACAAACTATGCCTATTTATTATTTATTTTATTTATTAATTTTGCGCATGGCACAACATAGAGAACAAGCACATCAGGACTAGATTCAGCATTTAAAAGGAAGACAATGAAATCCACCTTTTGGACAGAGAGGACCACTGGTTTGAAAGAAGGGTCCAAGATGCCATCTAGGTCAAAACTGAATAGTCTTTTTTCAACAGAGAGGACGGGATACGGCATCATCTACCTCCAAGCTACAACACAGTCCTTTCAACAGTTCCAAGAAGCATTTCACACCCATTTCCACTGCAGGTGATCCTGAATGACACAGAGAATGAGATTAAAAAAACCTGAAATTCACATTGTGTTACAAATCAAACGAAAACTTTTTTTTTTAATGACACCAGATAAATTGTCTAAGGTGTATAAAGGTACTTCTAATCACTATTGGGATTAAGAAAAATATGAGGGGACATTTCATCATTAGTGGTGTGAAAAAGTGAAAAGATACTGGAGGGAAATACATATGGTAATACAGAGAGTTTTAAATCTTAACATTCAGATGAAACTGAAACTTTTCTTCGTTAGGATTTATAGACACCCAACTAGGAAAGGCTCATGGACAAATGGATTTATATGTATATGGTTACTTCAGTAAGGCTAATTTATTCCCAAAGATGGAAAACTACAGAAACTCCAAAGATGGAAGAAAATAGACTGTGATGAAGGTGGCTGAATTGACAAAAGTGTCTAAATTTACTTCTTTGATTAAAGAGGGAACTAGACCTATTTTTATAAAAGACTAGAAATCCTTTATAGAGTTTTTTTTGCTGAAAATAGATAAAAATGGCTGATTTTCAGATTTATTGATTAAAAGTTTTGTTTCTTTAGGGGAAGAAGGGAAATATGATATGCAACTTGAGGGCATGGGAACAGTAATTGCTAGGTTTATATTTGCTGCAAAGAAGATCAGAAGTAACTTTTTAGATTCCTCTCTTTTTTCCTGCTTTTTTGTTATCCTTCACTTTTTGTTTTATCTTTTAGAATCTTTTTTCTATTTTTTCTTCCAGGATTTTCAAAACCTTTGTAAAATTCATTTTGCTAAAAAATTGTTCAATTAAAAAAAAAGAAAATATACATGCCCTAGTTTTTCCCTGAGCAGTAAATAATACGTACCATTCTCTTTGATAATTAATAACATTAGCACCACATATTTAGCATAGATAGAAATATGGATAATAATTAACAGTCTTACTCTTTGCATTAACTCTTTTCTTCTAAAAGATGGATAAATAAGAAAAGAAATTGCTTCTGGTGGTGTTAGGAAAGCATGCTTTGACTTATTGTGAAGTTCTGATTTCCAAATCTGGAAGTAATTTATAGCTGAATGGAAGTACTTTTTAAAAAATAAATAAAAGAACTATACATGGACTGTGGGAAGTTATCATCCAGCCCTCCCCCAGAAAAATGAAATATCCTAGGAAATATTGAAAAGGCAGAATATTTCTCTGGATATGAAAAGAAAGAAACATGTTTTAAAAGACAGAATAGTTGCCTGTAGCTTCCTGCCCATCCCCACTGTTAATGGGCCATTAAGACAGCCGAGCTAGTCCACTTTACATAATAAAGACTTCACCAGCAGCTACAGGAAAGCATAATATTGGCCCCAACTGACCACATGGCATCTGAGAACTCATCCATACCTGGATTCAAAACCCAGCCTGGAGAGTTATCCCTGCATGGCTCCATGGGAGTCTGACAACCAATCAGAATACATTTCTTACACAGGAACAGGAAACAGAGAGGTGGGACTGAACAGGTTATAAAAAGCCTAGCAAGCCCCTTCCTCAGCCCTTCTCTTCTTCTCCACCAACATTGAAGCCTGCGATCCCCTTTTCTGTTCAGGGTTCAAGCCATGTGGTCCTGTCCAACAATAAACCATCTTTCCAAGCAGCCTCCATGTCATCTCCAGTGTCTTTTCCCCCACTTGGAGCCGAACCCAGAAGGACATTTCTTCCATCAGGACAATGGAATGGAGAATGGAAAAATACAGACTGAAGAAATAAACCTGGCTGGCCCTTTCAAAATTGCCTGTGGCGTTGGAAGATGATAGCTATCATATAAACACTTAAAAGGATATGAGGAACAGCAAAACAAAACAGAAAAAAATATTGAGTCATGCAGCTTCTGAAAACTTTTCAGTTATGGAACTTTTTCACAGAGTTCACATGTGTGAGACAGATGAGACAACCTGAAAACATTTGACTAAAAAAAAAATAGAAATCCCAAGCATCGTTCCTAGCATCTTAACACCCTCTTTGAGTCTCTTAAGTTATGGTCATTTCCCCCTCTAGTGATCTACAGCTTCTTTTTCTGACTAACAGATGTCATTAAAAGTCATGAGTTCATGAGTTTCGTCTAGCTTGTCCTGAAAACAGGAGATTATTTTTTTTAACCCCACAGCTCTTCTCCTGAAGCATCTTCTAGAGTTATTTATGAGGGCTGGTTCTTATTGATTACAAAATAACTAGTAACTTCTTTATCAACCTGGCTCACCTTCTCAAAAAAAAGAAGGACTGTCTCCTTGAATCAAAAAGTGTATATATACTGTGTTTTTTAAACTGTTTTCGTTTTCTCTCCCCTATTTGTTGTTTTTATTTTATCTTGTATTTGTAAGCCGCCCTCCGAGATTGGGCGGCATATAAGCTCGTTAAATTACGAATTAATTAATTACAGTAGCTTTTTCATTTAAAGTACCCACTAAAATTCTTGTGTTGTTGCTGTAACATTTTTTTTCCTAATAAAGGTAACTAATCTTATTAATGTGTAGCCATAAATTAGCCATATTTCACTTAATATAGAGAATAAGGAAGGTTTGACAGAGATATGCAAACTCCATTGCCAAAGCAACAAGAGATAAAGCATTTTTTTTATAAAGTCCAGGATGTCCAAATAGAATCTGGAAGCCTCTCAGACAGAAATGTTTATAATTCATGAAATCATAAGGTTCATTAAATCGTAAGAGATACAATACAATTGGACTGCAAGATTTAATACAATACAATTGGACTTGCAAGATTCTGTTTTATAGCCTGTCTCAATAAAAATAATTTTAGCCTTCCTGTAAAGTTGATTTCTTGGACTCGTGAGACAGACACATAAGAATTTTTTTTTACTTCAAAATGAAGCAAAAAAATATATCTAGTTATATGTAACAGAATGTATTAATTGTCTCCTAATCAATATGAGATCATTATATTTCATGTGACATAACATAGTCTTATCTAAATTTTCCTCCCTCCTGCGTTCTCTCTCTAATTCTCTAATTCTTTCCCAAAAAGAATGCTGCTAATTCTTTTTAAAGTATATTACTTTAAACGAAACCTAAAGTCACTTTTCTATTTTCTCTTTCAACTGTTTGTCCTGAATAATAACCAGTATTAATAAGCACAGTGTATGACACTTTAATTATAGTGCCTATAAGCTTATGATGACCCCCCAAAAATCATTATTTCCATATGAAGGACTGATTTGAATGCAAGTCTATAGATTTGACTGATCTCCAATAATAGGCAGCAATATAATGTACGCTAATTAAATTCATTAGACAACTCTGGACTTCTAGTCTATATGGAAAAAAAAATAATTAACTGGATTTAGGTTTTATTAGTTGAAAGCGTGAATAAAGCCAGACATTCCTTTCAATAACGATTCTTACAGATATTATATAAGCAAAGGATTAGTAAATCTTTTGGCAGCTTGTTCATCAGCATCACAAATATGCAGACCAAGTGCAGAAAATAATTCCAACATGAAGAAACAAGGACGAACTACGTACTATTCGGTCATGGAAAGAACACAGGTCAACCACATCTTTGAATTTTTCTGTAGATGACAAGATGGGCAATATACGGAATATGTTTGGAAACAATATATTTGGATACAACATCACGAAAGAGTAACAGTAATATTCCAGCAATTACTTCTCCCTTCTTTTTTTTAAAACTACCTTCTGGCTACACTAGGGTCCTTCAAGGACAGGAGTGAGCAAACAGTTTCACCTCAGAGCAACCTACCAGCATCCTGTAACAGAAATTCAAGAAGAGCAGAGACAAAGGTTGATAGGGCAAATTTTTTCTCTCTCGAGGCATTTGAAGAATTTCAGAATTTTTACAAAGGGTGGGGAGGATGAAGGGTGGAAATGCAAACAATTTGCCAACTAGAAGAGTCCTATTGCCATCCTTAGAATGAATAAATAAGTAATAAGTAATAAGTAATAAGTAATAAGTAATAAGTAATAAGTAATAAGTAATAAGTAATAAGTAATAAGTAATAAGTAATAAGTAATAAGTAATAAGTAATAAGTAATAAGTAATAAGTAATAAGTAATAAGTAATAAGTAATAAGTAATAAGTAATAAGTAATAAGTAATAAGTGAAAAATGAAAAATGAAAAATGAAAAATGAAAAATGATAGATGAAAAATGATAGATGAAAAACGAAAAACGAAAAATGGTAAACGGTAAACGGTAAACGGTAAATGATAAACGATAAACGATAAACGATAAACGATAAACGATAAACAATAAACAATAAACAATAAACAATAAACAATAAACAATAAATAATAAATAATAAATAATAAATAATAAATAATAAATAATAAATAATAAATAATAAATAATAAATAATAAATAATAAATAATAAATAATAAATAATAAATAATAAACAATGAACCATGAACCATAAACCATAAACAATAAACAATAGATAATAGATAAATATTCCACCCATTCTGGACTGGTGATGCATTAATTTACTTCTTTTTTTTAATTGAATATTTTTGAAAACAAAACTTCTACAAATATTTACCTTCCTCCCCCTACCCTACCCTTCCCACCCAAACCCCACCCCGCCAATCTTCCTCTCCCCCCCGACTTCCCAGAACCAATATAGGGTATAAATCTTTATCAAAGATATTCTAAGATAAACTTTAAAAAAAGTTAGTATCATCTTTCATTTGAGCTTTAACTCCTCTTTCCTAGGCTGGCTCTAAACAGATTATATCATTCCTTGTTTCTTCAGTCATAAACTATCTGGAATTTCTTAGTCCCATATTTATTTTGAATATAGTCAATCCATCTTCTCCACTCCGGTTTATATCTCTCATTTGAGTGGTCCTTGAGATGTGCTGATATTTTAGCCATCTCTGCTAGGTTTGTGACTTTTAATGCCCATTCTTGAATGGTAGGCAAGTCTTCCTTCTTCCAGTATTGCACCACCAGCAGTCTTGCTGCGGTTGTTAAATGCAAAATCAAGTTAGTCTCTACAACTGACATTCTGTAAGCTTATATCGTCAATCTATACTAGCTATTCTTAGTAAGTGTACCGATGGCTACTTAGATTACTCAAGGACTCTGTAAGAATTGTATTCCTTTCTTTCCTTATCTGTTAGATTTATTTGCTACCTCTCTCACCGCGGGGCTACTCTAGGCAGCTTACAATAATAAAAAAGGAAGAAAACGGAAGGAGTGTAAAACAGAAGTAAACAATAGAACCATAAATAAACAATGAAAAAGAGACACAGTGAGAATATATCGATATGATATCCAAAAAGACGGACCAGTGGAGCTGAGAAAGCAAGAAGGGGATATGGAATCTGCCATCAATCCAGCAGCCACCACCAGTGCAGAATGCCCGCATCTGGTCCCTAGGCCAACTGGCTGTTCTTCAGGCTATGGTGGAAAGAAAGGACGGTGCGGGCAGATTTTATCTTAGATGTTCCCAAGGGCAGGCAGAGAAGCCTTTTCTTCTGGATCCTGATAGTCAAGAATTTTTTGAGCAACAGGTTCCAAGGACCAGGATCTCTGCTGACAGGAGAAGGATGGGCTTGTTCTTTTTTTACTTAAACTTTCACAACTTAGTCATAAGTTACGTCTATACATTTCTGTATGTTTTACCGTGACAACAAAAAGGCAATTTGTTTCCGTAGAACGATTTCTTTTTGTATAAATTAGATTAAGACTGACACAAACTTGTGTGAAGATTCTGACTAACTGCAAATAGAAGTTCTTAGCTGAAAAGCTAAGTCTCGGCTAAAGGGTTGATAGCTGTACTCTGTAGGAAGTAAAAAAAAAATCTCTGCAAAGGAACTGTGGGAAGTTATCACCCAGCCCTCTCCCAGAAAAATGAAATATCCTAGGAAATATTGAAAAGGCAGAATATTTCTCTGGATGTGAAAAGAAACATGTTTCAAAAGACAGAATAGTTGCCTGTAGCTTTCTGCCCATCCCCAGCTAATGGGCCATTAAGATGGCCAGGCTAGCCCACTTTACATAATAAAGACTTCTCCTCACTGCAGCTGTAGGGGGAAGGGATATTACTCAACTCACCATAAGGCAACTGAGAACTCATCACAGCCTAGAGAGTAGCCCCCTGCATGGCCCCATGGGAGTCTGACAACCAGTCAGAATACATTTCTTACACAGGAACAGGAAACAGAGAGGTGGGACTTAAGAGGTTATAAAAAGCCTAGCAAGCCCCTCCCTCAGCCCTTCTCTTCTTCTCCACCAACATCGAAGCATGTGATCCCCTTTTCTGTTCAGGGCTCAAGCCACGTGGTCCTGTCCACCAATAAACCATCTTTCCAAGCAGCCTCCATGTCATCTCCAGTGTCTTTTTCCCCACTTGGAGCCGAACCCAGAAGGGACATTTCTTCCATCACCCCAAGATACAATCATCATATGATATAGGTTGGCTAAGAGAGAATGACTGGCCTCAACTGTCACATGAAGCTTCCAGAGTTGAAAGTGGACTAGAACTTGGTCTCCTTACTCTAGTTTGAACTTAATCCATGTTGTAAAACCTGAGCTGTTTTGTTTTTGCAGGCAACTACTGTCAAACAAACCATTGCACAGTATTTTGTCACCTAGACATACAAGTGTCTTTGTGCAATTCATGAAGGTGGGACTAAACAGGGTATAAAAAGCCTAGCAAGCCCCTCCCTCAGCCTTCTCTTCTTCTCCTCCAACATTGAAGCCTGTGATCACCTTTTCTGTTCAGGGCTCAAGCCATGTGGCCCTGTCCAACAATAAACCATCTTTCCAAGCAGCCTCCATGTCTCCAGTGTCTTTTTCCCCACTTGGAGCTGAACCCAGAAGGACATTTCTTTCAACAGAACAAAGCAGGAATAGTTTATCTCTTAGATAAGAATTGGGTGTAATGAAAATAATGGCTCCCTTCCCTCAGATATTACAGAAAGTGTCAAGTACTACACACCTTGATCCATCTTCAAATCATAATGGATACGTTTGCCAACACAAAAAAATAAATCATGATGAAAATAATGCAACAGGTAAAGATGGAAATAAAAATAAAAAATGATGTTTCTCACCAAACAAGATTAAGGTGAAAGGAAAAGAACTTTTAAAAATAATTTCTGTTCAGTTTTCTGGAAATAAGATTCCCATTGGTTGATCAGTTATCCAGTGGTAATCTGAAGCTCTGAAGATTTGCTTCTGACAAAATGGTCATCGTGCTGACAAGCTGCAATCCTACTTTAAAATATTTAAATACATTTAAATTCTAGAAATTTTTATCTTAAACATTGCTAAAGGCTCAGAATGTCAGACCTAAAGAGGCCAGGCGTTTAGTAGCAGACTGATAACTATTAACCACACAAAAAAACACCTACCTTCATAGAGACAGTAATTCTTCTGGTCTGCAGTAAAGGCAATATTGGATATGAAGTAGAAGAAGAAAGAGGGGAAAACCGTTCCTCTGTCAGCTGACACTGGAGTGTTTATACCTCAGTTTAAAAAAGGAGAGAGAGAGAAAGGGAAAATGAGCAACAATCCAAACAAGTGAATCTACAGCTATCAAGTCTAATAATTTGCCTTCATTTGTTATAAAAGAGCAACAGTTCTTCTAGTGAAGGAAGCAATAATAGGCCAAAATATTTATACTGTCATGATTGAATGCTTTAAACTGTTGGCTTGTCCTGTCAATTTTCGGTAAGAATTTCTACAGGTGGTGTTTCTTTTAGTATTTAATTATATGTTAATAAAAGGATTTAGGTTATTGGTGAAAAAAAACCAAATATTATAAAACTACATGAGCATCATAAAGTATACATTGCAAAAGTAATTTACCATAAGTTGAAAATGGTACTAAAAAATGAAAACTGTGAACTACATTAAAAGTGTCTCCTTTAAATTAGCAATAGCAATAGCAGTTAGACTTATATACCGCTTCATAGGGCTTTCAGCCCTCTCTAAGCAGTTTACAGAGTCAGCATATTGCCCCCAACAACAATCCGGGTCCTCATTTCACCCACCTCGGAAGGATGGAAGGCTGAGTCAACCATGAGCTGGTTGAGATTTGAACCGCCGAACTGCAGATAACAGTCAGCTGAAGTGGCCTGCAGTACTGCACTCGAACCACTGTGCCACCTTGGCTCATACATCTACTAGACATTATAAATAAATTAGAATAACTCATGTGATTCTTTTTTTACACAGACACTAGATTATTATTGAGAAGAAATGCTTTGCCATGAGTATATGTGCTGAAGAATGCCTACTTTCTTTGCTCTTGAGCTACAAGAAGTATCTTGAGAGTTACTGGTATGTGATATTTGATAGAGAAGTATATTTGCAGCTCAGAGTTAAAATGAGAAATCCTTGGTGTTTTCTGAGCTTTGTTGTTTTCTTGCAGACATTTCATTACACAGAGATGACATTATCTACCATACTTTGGGTAATCAAACTTCTGCAGGAAAGCAATCAAGCTCAGAGAACACCAAGTACCCCCTCAGAGGATACTTGATCTGAAAAGTTACGTTATTTAAGAAATATCCTTGAAAATTTAAATTGAGAAAAGTCCTAAAGTCAAGCGAAGCTGAAAAATATCTTCGTCGGACAAATTGATATGCTGAGAGAAATTGCAAGTTTTGCAACACAAATGTTGCTGTAACTTCTGGCATTAATTGCCAGCCATCCTGAAGTGCTGCAAATAATAATATGAAGTATTATTTTTGACTGCTACATTGAACACTATGAATGACTAAGAAGCCCCTTTACTGAATCAATATTAAATCAATCTTACTTTTTAGTGAAAAGGAGAAATTAGTGAGCTATTGGTTAGAATAAAGCATTAATGCCTTCCATTGTACAAAAAAAAAAAGATTTTAGTTAATGTTCATGCAACTTCCTGCATTTTTCTTGTGCACATTGAGATTTTGGGTAGCATTAAAACTTCAAAAAGAAATAATATATAAGGTTAGGAAAAATTGAGAATACTTGCTCATTTCTCCAGCTCACCCCAAAAGTATTTGGGAATCTCATCAAGCACAAATATCCCTTTAGGCGCCATAAGACAAGATAAACCCTATTTCTGCATGTTCAGTTGTTTCATAGTAAAATAACATTGGAATACACTAAGCATAAAATAAAAGCAAAGCATTATCATTGTCATATTTTGAAGGCTGATTATTTGTCTGCAAGACCATTTACTGAAACTGCAACATGTTTTCTGAAAATAAATACTGTATTTTCCTTAGGTTTAATCTGCGGTCCTAATAAATTCCATTTTGTAATTTGTATCTTTTATATATCTACTAGCAAGAAATGGACCAGGAATGCCACAAAACTTGATAATGGCTTTAAGGGGCCATCAGCTTAATCCTGAATTTCATTGTACCTGATTTCTGGGCTATAATGCAGTATGAAAAGTCAGTTTATACTTCCTGTATCTACTTTAAGCCCTGCTCTTTATGCTTGATGAAGTTTATATGTGCTAAAGAGCTCATATAACCAGATTGTTCAGGTTAACCCAGCAATCGACCTGCCTTTCTCTTGATTATATCACGTTTACAGCGTTGATTGCAATCCGAAACAGATTTGCCTCTGCTTTGATGTTTTCTCCTAAAGCATAAAGAAGAAGATAGTCTGATATAATCTCTTTTACAACCCCGTGCTCCATAATAAGGGTAGAATATGCATTCATGCATTCAAAGATCCCTTCAGTGAGATATTTTTTCCCCTCAGAGGATCACATTGCAAATCTTTAGTAGAGACTTACACAAAGTGTATAAATACATAAGTGGGAGGATGATCCAACCCTGTTTTGGTATCTGGCAGAACAAGTGGGACTTGCAATGAAACCTTAAATTGTGGAGTGCTCCTGTTCAGAATATATTATTATATTTCTCCTTTCACTCATTCCATTCTCAATCCAAAGTGTGCCATTACTCCGCCACCACTAAGTGCTATTCACTAGATGGATTTTAGGGGGGGGGGGTTGTTATTTATTAGCCCCAGAAATTTATATTACCTCAAAAACTTACATCTTATTTCTGCAGATATCCTCCTTGAACTTTTCTGCACAAAAGCCAAACTTCAGGGAACTAAAATCCGCATTCATGCAAAGCATAGGGGAGGAATGTGTGGCATTTCAAAAAACCGCAATGCTACGACTGTTGCTCTTCCTACCCGTTAGCCTTCCCGACTGGACTGACAGGAACTGTAACTCAGCAATACTTGGAGGCTCAAAGATTCCTTATCCAATCTGTAAGATAACAGAGATACTCAACTGGGTATCATTCCTAGCGGTATTTCAGAACATTGCCTGCAGGCTGTACAGTGTGAAGATGGGGGAATCGTAGAAAATTTAGCTTTAAGCCTTCATATACAACATTTGAAATGTGTTAAGTGTAAGCATTTACTTACCCGGCACTCATATAAACAATACTTCCACCAAAAAAGCACGTTTTGGATTCTGGCTTTTGGCAGGAAATAGCTTTATTATGGTGTGATATTGTGAACCTCTAACACTGCCATCAATTTACTTGTTATGTACAATAGTAAATATTTATTTCATCAGAATAATGAGTTTTGCCATCATGTTTTGTGTCAATCTAGCCATTGTGTTTTAATGGCCTTAATTCAGGTCAAACAAGTCATTGGGGGGGACGGGGGTTGACGTATCCAACAAACTATAACTTTGAATGTTATGTAACTCGGCTATTGTATTCCTATTGAGGACTGCGGTTTGAATGCTTAAATAACATGTAGGAGGGGAGAAAGAAAGAGAAGTAGCAGCTGGCTAGAAAATTGAGAACAAGCTTCAGCTTGCTGTATCGCCTTTTGCCAATCTGAGCACATTGTTCCGCTTTCTAATTCCAAGCACGGTTACATACATGCTCTAGAAACGTTTCCCCCCCCCTCTACTGTGTTCCTGTGATATTCCCTTCGTCTCATCTCCAGCACGGAACAGCCTTAACTGTGTTTTAAAGTGTTGTTTTCTTCTTTATTCCAAAATAATCCAAGTGCTGTAGGACATTGGTTAGGAAACAGGAATTCTCGGAAACAGGTCCGTGCAGGAGGAGAGTCATGTTAGTTTATGACGGGAGGGAAAAATAGCAATAGCAATAGCAGTTCGATTTATATACCGCTTCATAGGGCTTTCAGCCCTCTCTAAGCGGTTTACAGAGAGTCAGCATATTGCCCCCAACAATCCGGATCCTCATTTTACCCACCTCGGAAGGATGGAAGGCTGAGTCAACCCTGAGCCGGTGAGATTTGAACAGCCGAACTGCAGAACTGCAGTCAGCTGAAGTAGCCTGCAGTGTTGCATTTAACCACTGTGCCACCTCGGCCCTTAACAAAACATATTGTTAAAGTAGCATATTTTTACATAGCCGTTTTATGAAAAGGTGTAAAATTGTTGCGTGTTGCAATTCATCTCATCGGACTCTCTTTAAGAGTCTAATTTATGCCTTCCCATAAAATAAGTTAGCTGCCAATGGAAGAAACTCAATAACTGCCAGTGAGTTGGGAAAAAAAGGCCAGGATTCCCAAGCGGCCAACAGCAAATTAATTTGTCATTTTTTTGCTGATTCAAGGATGAATGTGGACAGCAGTTTCTCTCAAAATTGGGGAAAACCCCGAGTGATTAGTGCAGAGTCAACTCGCTGGTAATTTTGTGATTGCACCAACAATCCATTTTTAAATCTCCAGATAGTTCCACTGACTTTCCAATTTTGGGAGACTTATCGTATTTTAACCTTTAATTGTTTTCTTGCAAGCGTGGGACAGAAAACTCCGAATCGCTCCGCGGCTGTTCCAATATAACATCCCTGGAAGGGAGAGTTGACGACGTATAACACAACTGAGCCCCCAAATTTCTGTTTTGAAACGAAACATTTATGAAATGAGTTTTGTTCCGTTTTTACGATTTTTCACGCCACGGTCGTTAAGCGAATCGCTGCAGTTGGTAAAGCCGTAACCCAGTTGTTAAGTGAAACTGGTTTCCCATTGCCTTTGCTTGTCAGGTGGGGACAAAGGGGGATGATCACATGATTCCCTCTGCAACCATCATAAATACGAAATCCAGTTGCTAAAATTCATCTGAATTTTGATCGGGTGACCATGGGGACGCTGCAACGGTGGTGTGAAAAAAATGGCCATAAGCCACTTTTTTTTTACTGCTGTTTGAACGGTGACAACTGTTTTAAGTCAAGGACTCCCTGTAAATGGTCACAAGAAAGTTGGGTGACACCTAGGGATTGTTTAAGAACACAAACACTTGTACAAGAGGGAGATAGGATGCTACAGTTAGTTAGCTTATGTTAGTGTTATGATTGTTAAATGTTTATTACCCTGTATTTTGCGCTGGGAAGTTGGAGGGGAGGCAGGCTTGGGGTGGAGGGAGGGAAGGGGAAACATTTGTAAAATTTATTAAAAATTTTCAATAAATAAAAAAAGAACACAAAGGAAACAATTCAAAAGCAGTTTTCTTTTGGTTTCAAACCAAGTCAATGATCCTTGGTTTGCTGCATGGATTCCTGACAATTCCAGAGTGTTTAAAAATAAGGAATTGCGACCTTTTTTTTTTAAGGGAAAAAAGGGGGGAAAAGCAGCTGAAATCTCGCACAGGAAGCGGTTTGGGGGAAAATGCTTCTTGTCACCAGCCGAAAATAAAAGAAAATAAAATAGGGGGAGAAAGGGGAAACCCATACTTAGCAACCAAATAGTGCTTTATTAGCGGCCACATTAATTGGGAATTTAAAGGGGGACTTTAAAGGATGATGGAGCGAATCCCATGAGCCGAGGTGGCGCAGTGATTAAATGCAGGCTACTTCAGCTGACTGCAGTTCTGCAGTTCGGCTGTTCAAATCTCACCGGCTCAAGGTTGACTCAGCCTTCCATCCTTCCGAGGTGGGTGAAATGAGGACCCGGATTGTTGTTGGGGGCGATATGCTGACTCTGTAAACCGCTTAGAGAGGGCTGAAAGCCCTATGAAGTGGTATATAAGTCTAACTGCTATTACTATTGCTATTGTTATCTGCAGTTCAGCGGTTCTAATCTCACCGGCTCAAGGTTGACTCAGCCTTCCATCCTTCCGAGGTGGGTAAAATGAGGACCCGGATTATTGTTGGGGGCGATATGCTGACTCTGTAAACCGCTTAGAGAGGGCTGAAAGCCCTATGAAGCGGTATATAAGGCTAACTGCTATTGCTATTGCTATCCCATCCAGAATGAGGCGCAGAGCAGCGGCGGAGCAAAGGCTTAGTAAAGCCCGAGGCGCGCGCGTAGCAAAAGCCACCGGAGGATCAGCGGAGGGAGAGACGCGCTTTCTGCGCACCAAGAACCACCTTGCGAGTCTCAGCGGAGCAGACTGCAGAGTCCCAAACGGAGAGAGGGCGAGGGGGGGGGGGTGAGGACCAACAAAACTTCGGGTCCCGGAGGAGCGCTCGACTCTCCCTGCGGCAAAAGCGGGGAGTTGGGGAGGGGGGAGAGGGAACACGACCACGCGGGCGCGCGAAGGGGCGCGTGCGTTGCGTGCCTTTCCAAAAACCACCCGAGGAATCTCCAAACATCAATATTCCAACCTGCGCCCTATTTGCGTATGAAGGGCGGTCCCCTTCCGGGAAAGGCGTTGAGTCACCCAAGGGAGCATAAAAGGGCCGAGCATGATGCGGTTGGCATCCAGAGTCACGCCGAGTTGGCTAGGTTCCTCGCAGAAAGCGCAGCGGCGGAGGAGAAACACTCCCCCCCCCCGAGTTAGAAAGTTCTGCAGAAGTTTAGGAGTTTAGGAGAAGTGAAGAAAAAAGTGGGCGCCGACTTGGCTGTTTTCTACCCAGAATTGGACATGATTGTTCCAGCCCTCTTCTTATTTTCGCTCTTGGCTTTCGGTCAAGCAGGTTAGTATTGCTAATTTTTCCCAATTTTTTTCCCTGTTTCTTCTTTCTGTATCGTTGGCTTTCCCTTTTTGAGGTTTACCAAAGCTTTCCAAAAGGCACGATTTTTTAATTTGATTTTTATTTTCATTCCTGGTGGCTTTTCACTTTCTTCGGGAATAAAGAAATAAAGATGAAGGGAGTATTTTACCTTAAAAAAACAAACAAACACCGGGTTGTTTGATGGCAATTATCGCAGAATGTCAGTTTGAGATAGGAGCAAGCTGGAAGGAGGTGTAAAATGTATAAGGGAACTTTATTATACTTAGTGGGGTTTTCTCAAGAGTGTAAATAGGTACACAGGGCTTGGGGGATTCATGATTTTCATAGATGCCACAGAGAAAGATGCATTCTATGTTACTTAAGTATCTTTCTGACATGACAAAACTGGTAATTTATTGACGAAATGTGTTAAAAGTGGAAATCAAAAATGTTATATGGAAGAGGGTATGCAACGTGGAATGATAAATAGTTTTCCACATTTTATTTCCTGGCCTTTTGGATTTCTATTACAATAATACAATGCAATACAATACAATAGCAGAGTGGGAAGGGACCTTGGAGGTCTTCTAGTCCAACCCCCTGCCTATTTTAATATGTTTGGCACATACTGGAGTGAGAAAGGTTGGGGGGCTGATCTCTTATTACCCAACCAAGGACTTAGACAACACTCTTCTCAACGGAGTACAGATGTCTGCTTGGCTTTCTTAAGCAGCCCATGATCCTTATTGGGGCACTAAACTATGATTGTCCTGCATCGTTTTCTGCATCCCTAATTTAGCCTGGCATCCTCTAATGTGATTGGGAGCCACTGTCCTCCCCACTAGTGCTGAAATTAATATTCAGCTGTTTTGTCTATTTCACTGCAGTGCGTAGAGCTCATCGGTAGAGCATAGGCATTTCATAACAAAACTTCTAGGATCTCAAACAAGGCTGAAGAGTTCCGTAGATGAAAAGCTTCAATAGCACCAACTAGTCCCTTTCTGGAGCCATCATGAAATAATGGTTAAAATGTCAATCTTGAGTTGGGGGGAAACCAACTTCCAAGTTCATCCTTAGTCATGGCAACTCCCTGGATGAATTTGGGCAGGTGTGTTTGGGATGGGAACAAGATTGGAAAAAAGTAGATAATTGGAAGAAATGTAGACCAACTTACGTTCCTGTGAAGGTGAGGCAAAATGTAAATCTTAACAACATATGGTCTTGATACAGCTATCAATAGAGAAGCAAAGCATGTTCAAGTATTTAATAATGTAGCTTTATGACAGTTGGTTAACTCACAGTCTATGGTAGCCTTCTGCCCCCTAGTCACAAACAATTTTTGAGACCTTTCGGTCCTTTGACATTTTAAACATTGGCTGCTAAAACTTAGTTATCCTGTGGCTTTTTGTGCCTTGGGTGAAGTTTGTCAATCTCAAAGATGTAGCTGCGTAGAGGAATGTGATCTGATAGTATTGAATGAGAAGGATTTGTGTATCTGCACGGCTAGCACTAATTTAATGGGGCTTTACATGATTTTAACTCAAACGGCCTCATATGTCTTTAATTCTCTTTCAGTCAATCCTTGCTGTTCAAATCCATGCCAAAACCGAGGTTTCTGCATGACGAAAGGTTTTGATCGATATGAATGTGACTGTACACGGACTGGTTTTTATGGAGAAAATTGCACTAAACGTATGTATTTCTGAAAATATTATAATTGATATAATGAGTTTATTTTTTTTTAAAAAAAACCATAACCTTTATAGATTATGACTGGGCAGATTAATGATAGACTTCTTTTTTAAGTGTCTAAAAATAAGATAACTATCTATATAGCTTAAGGCAGTATTCAGTGGTAAGGTTGTACTGTATTTAAGGGTTAAGGGAGATAAATGCGGAAAGTTTTAATCATCTATAATTAAGCAAACAAGATATATAGGCTCAAGCCTACAGCCTACAACTTTCATGAATTTGACGATGGAGACAAATCAAAGAGATACATTTTTATTACATTTGTGCTTTGATTAGTAAATATATTTTTTTTAAAACACCTGAAAGCACCATTTCTTTTCAACTAATCGGTAAAAGAAATATTGAGAAATGCTGGTGCAAATAGTATTGAATTACTGTATATCACCTAATCATCTGACTTGAGAAAAGATATTTTGCTAATAAAATTTGTTTCTATACTTTTTTATGCAGCGGAATTTTTTACTTGGCTCAAACTTAAGTTAAAGCCTGCTCCAGACACTGTGCATTATATACTCACACACTTCAAAGGCATCTGGGATATAATCAACAACATTCCATTCCTCCACAATGCCATAATGAGATACATTCTAATGTGTAAGTCTTACAACTTCTTATTATATTGCTCGCACTGGCTAATCTTGTTTTTGTATACTTGGAAATCAATCTTATTGAATTCAGTGAGTTTCTTAAATCTTGAGTCCCTTAAGTAAGGAAGGTTGTAATCTTAATCACAGCTATAGCAATTTCTTCCCTTTAGAGCACTTATGCGTTAAGTAAAAATACTAATAAAAAACTGATTGTGGCATTTGACAACGCTACAGTAAATTGAAATTCTATTTTTTTCATATATGCGTTTGGTATAATTTGGTATCGTTTTGTAAGCTGCAACAGTGATGTGGGTGGCATAAAAATTTAATAAATAATAAATGGTCCTCTTTAAAGAGAATATTAAATATAAATCTTAAAAAGAAACAAAAATAGAAAATAAAAATACAAATGTAGTAAAGAAAACATATATAAAGTAATGACTTCATCATATCAAATACAAACAACTAAAGTTATCACCACCTCTTAAAATACACCAATGGTCTCTTCTTCCCATATCTTATTTCTTGCCTAGCAACCAATTCTTAAAGCCTTATCCTTCAATCCTGGTCAGCAAAACTGCATCAAGGATTTTATATATAACCCTTCCTCAAATAAACACACCCTTCCTTTCATTTCCAGCAATCTTGATATTTAGTCCTGTCAAATAACATTCTAAAACTTTATTTCTTTTCATTATCCTTTCTCACACAGTTCTTCAAAAAAACTAAGAAATCTCTTTTGTAAATCAATATAGGAAACCCAAATGTTTTTTTGCTTTGTGGTTTGTATATCCCTTCAGATTAACAGAGTTGGAAGAGGCATCATCTCTTTATATTTATATATCCGGTGTAACATATTTCTTTTTCCATATCATTCTTATAGCCTGCCATTTTTAAATCCATTTTCAATAAAAGAAAATCCACCTGGACTCCTAGTTAGTTTATAATTTTCCATGTAGACTTCTTGACACAATTATGGAAGTAATTCATACTATGGAAGTATACTTTCTGGATTGTTTTTTACTTAGCAATAGCAATAGCAGTTAGACTTATATACCGCTTCATAGGGCTTTCAGCCCTCTCTAAGCAGTTTACAGAGTCAGCATATCGCCCCCACAGTCTGGGTCCTCATTTTACCCACCTCGGAAGGATGGAAGGCTGAGTCAACCTTGAGCCGGTCAGATTAGAACCGCTGAACTGCAGGTAACAGTCAGCTGAAGTGGCCTGCAGTACTGCACCCTAACCACTGCGCCACCTCGGCTCTCTCGTTGCCGGGAGAACCGGTTCAGGGGCATTAAAAGAAAATCCACCTGGACTCCTAGCTCGTTTATAATTTTCCAAAACCCAACATTCCGTTGCTATTTATTCCTTTAAAAAAGAATTTTTAAGCCCTTACGTTTAATGTTTATAACTTCCTTCAGTACGAATTGAGGAAACTTACCTGCTGTTTTCCAGCCTAGGAGCCAAAGATTCCTAACACCTGAAAAGCAGTTAATACACAGATTCCAAAACTGATTAGAAAGGAAGTAGGCGAACACAATGCCCATAAAAATGCAGGCCGTGGTTCAAGCAGAGATGGGGCTTCCTTCTCTCCCAGAGCTTTAAGCCCACCAGCGCCAATGTTTGGTCTCCTCATAAGGGGCAATTGTTTGGAGCACTTGTGCTCTATCTGAAGTTCTCTTCTTGTCAGGAATTATAGGAGTGTCGTGGCTCACAGTGTTAGAACACGTTTCTGACAATCAGCAGGCCTTTGTTCAAGACCCAAGTGCTGCCGTGGAATGGGGGTGAGCTCTCCTCGTTTGCTCCAGCCTCCTGTCCACCTTGCAGTTTGAAAGTGTGCAAATGCCAGTAGATAAATAGGTATCACTCTGGTGGGCAAAACGGGGAGATTTAAGGAGCCGCCAACAGGATATCTTCTGGGCAACAGTGATGTGATATCCCAGATAATCCTGGGAGCGTCATGATGCTTCTGACACCAAAGCAACAGAAGGTAGTGCAAAAATCCAGTTTATCAGCACCTCTTCATTCTAGTGTAGTCATTGGCTCCATTTTTCACAGTGTCCCGTCTTCTGTTTGCATTTTTCTTTCCTGGAAATGAATAATAAAACTGCTTTTAAAATCCTTACAAGTTTGGGCCAGGAGGAAGTCTGAAAAATAAAGAATATTTAAACTCTGGCAACATTTATAAACGAAGTGCTTGAACTGAGTCTGAATCAGAGCATCTAGATAAAATCTACTGGCATAATATGTGACTAGTACAGAATATCCTGTTCAGTGGTTTAAACAACTTCTAGAAGAGATTTCTATAATCCCACACAAAATTATCTGCAGTTGTGGGTTGATAGAAGTATGTGCAATCTCTGTTTGTTATCAAGAAACGTACAGCTGGTAGAAGAATGTTTAGTGTGTTGCCAATTGCTTTTTTTCTGGAAGATAATTACTAATAATTTCTGAACCCTATTTAGGCCCCTTTGTAAGATTGTAAGACAAAACATTATATCCAATTTACTGGCAGCAAAACTGAGGCTGAACAACTGCATTATTTAAACTTGGAAAGTTAAGAGATGTGAAACCAAAATCTATTTTTTGCATCTAATTGGGACGTACTTCAGACAAAATATTATATCCAATTTACTGATAGCAAAACTGAGGCTGAACGACATTATTTAAACTTGGAAAGTTAAGAGATGTGAAACCAAAATCTATTTTTTGCATCTAATTGGGACATACTTAAGACAAAATATTATATCCAATTTATTGATAGCAAAACTGAGGCTGAACAACTACATTATTTAAACTTGGAAAGTTAAGAGGTGTGAAACCAAAATCTATTTTTTTGCATCTAATTGGGACGTACTTAAGACAAAATATTATATCCAATTTACTGATAGCAAAACTGAGGCTGAACAGCTGCATTATTTAAACTTGGAAAGTTAAGAGGTGTGAAACCGAAATCTATTTTTTGCATCTAATTGCGACGTACTTAAGACAAAATATTATATCCAATTTATTGATAGCAAAACTGAGGCTGAACAGCTGCATTATTTAAACTTGGAAAGTTAAGAGATGTGAAACCAAAATCTATTTTTTGCATCTAATTGCGACGTATTTAAGACAAAATATTATATCCAATTTATTGATAGCAAAACTGAGGCTGAACAGCTGCATTATTGAAACTTGGAAAGTTAAGAGGTGTGAAACCAAAATCTATTTTTTTGCATCTAATTGCGACGTACTTTTTCCAAAGTTATGTTTGAAATACTGCATGGCTGCTTGTTGCAAGTTGTTTAACATTAATACAATTTTTTCTCATTTCCTCTTTTAGCCAGATCCCATTTAATTGAAAGCCCACCGACCTATAATAGCCATCATGGTTTCAAAAGCTGGGAAGTCTACTCAAATCTTTCCTACTATGCTCGAGCTGTCCCACCAGTGGATCACGACTGTCCCACCCCCATGGGTGTGAAAGGTAAGAAGGAATAGCAATAGCAATAGCAGTTAGACTTATATACCGCTTCGTAGGAAAGCACATCAGGGCATGAGGACTGGAGGAAAAGTGCTTCATCTTATAAATGAAGTGGAATTGTGATCAAATAGCCCGAGCCAAATAATTATAACATAGCCCAGGAAATGATAAGATACAAGACTTTGTTAACCCATACTGCTTCCTCATTGTGCAGCTAGAATGCAGAAACAAGTTATCATAAGTGGCAAATGACTGCATGGAACTTTAAATATTAGGAAAAGTCAGATTGTTGATATAGCAGATTTTTTCCCCAATGAAATATTATGCCAAACTTGTCTTAAGAAATGGGGTATGGGATTGACTATATACAAAATAAATACGGGACCAAGAAATTCCAGTTAGCCTTATGCTTAAGATCAGAAATGATTTAAATTGTTTAAAGTTAGTTCAGCAAGAAGAAGCTAAGGTCAATGCAGAATGTCATTAATTTCTTTATTTCTTTTTTTATTTTTCAATAGATTTTAGACTGTGTTTGTTAAAAATCCATACCGTGTACGGGTTCTGGGAAGCTGGGGGGGGGGAGGAGGGGGGTAGGGGGGGTGGAGGGAGGGAGTGGCACACACACACACACAAAAATGTACTTTAATGATTGACGAATGATGAAATATTTGTGTTTTAAAACAAATAAAACCTTTGAATTTCCTGGAAAAGAAATGGGGCATGGGTGACTCTAATGACTATATCTGCAGTATTATCATGGCAACCAAATTCATGCGTTTATTTATTTTTCACATTTTTGAACCACCTATTTCATTCAGAGGGAGACTTTAGATGGTGTACAATAGTAAAATATAAGAACAGAGCACGAAGGTTAAACATTTAAAAAGAGAGAGGGAGGATTAGTCACTGTTCAAATTAATTGTAAAGCAAAAGGAAGGCTTTCAGGGCACTACTCAACCCCACAGTTGTATGCTCTTCTGGTCTCCCCAAAATTAGTCACCATTTGAAACTAAGGAGACTAAGACAAGCTGAAGCATAATTACATGAATCAACTCTAATCTGCAAAAAAAATATCCAATTTTCCCTACATCAGGATTGTGTTTCCTTCTTACTGGAATTCCATTTCAGGAAGAAGTTGGGGCATTTCAAAACGCGATTGGTTTTCTTCACCTACAAAGTAAATGTTTTCTTTATATTTCAGGAAAGAAGGAGCTTCCGGATTCCAAAACGATTGTAGAAAAATTCTTGTTAAGGAGAAAATTCGTTCCTGATCCTCAAGGCACAAATGTCATGTTCGCTTTCTTTGCTCAGCATTTTACTCACCAGTACTTCAAGACAGATAATAAAAAAGGACCAGGCTTCACAAAAGGTCTTGGACATGGGGTAGGTTTAGTTAGATAAATCCTAACAAGCAGTGGTGGGTTTCAAAGATTGTTCGAACCTACTCTGTGGGTGTGGCCTCCTTTGTGGGAGTGGCTTGCTGCCCATATGACAGGATGGGAGTGGCTTGCCGCTCATGTGACCGGATATGAAGATGCCGGCGACACTTGTCAGAACCACCTTAAATTACCTCTCACACAGCGCTGGCATGCATAAGAATAGGATGTAAACTTGTTTTTTAAAAGGCATCTTTGGTTTGCGTTAAAACAACTTCAAGACACGCAATGTTCTGATTGCACCACAAACGCAGTAGTCATCCTTACCTTTCACAGAGGCCCTGAGTTTTATAAATAGGAGCATGATAGTGTAGAATAATCATCTCCAAGGACCAGTGGTGGGTTTCAAAAAATGTTGGAACCTCTTCTGTAGGTGTGGCCTGCTTTCCGGGTCCACTGGTGGAACCTCTTCTAACCGGTTCGGTAGATTTGACGAACCGGTTCTACCGAATAGGTGCGAACTGGCAGGAACCCACCCCTGTTAACAAGCAAAAACTTTGTTAAGTGCTGTGTGAGAATAAATTATCTTGAAAATACACTTCCTAACAAGTCTGTCTCAACTAATCTGTTCTCCTTGGGAAGAATGGCATCTAATCAGTTCCTCAAAGAATTAAGTTGTTTCATATCATCCATTCGGATTAACTGTGCTACTCTTGTATCTATTTCTTTTAATCCAAAAGAAACTGGCTTTGTCAACATCTTGTAAGAGCCAGGAATGTCTTTATGAAAACCATTCACTCTGCATCTTATAAATATAACTTCTATAAACATAGTTAAGCACCTGAAATGTTGAATCCAGCCGAGGTTAATGCTGGCAGTTTTCAGAATGCTTAATTGGATCGTGCTCAAATGTTGCCTGAGCTAATGGGCTATTGAAATTCCATTGATTCAAGGAAATTTGCTCTTTTATAGTTTCCCTTCCTCCTCTTCCTTCCCAATACTGAATCATATAGAGCAGTGTTTTTCAACCTTGGCAACTTGAAGATGTCTGGACTTCAACTCCCAGAATTCCCCAGCCAGCATTCGCTGGCTGGGGAATTCTGGGAGTTGAAGTCCAGACATCTTCAAGTTGCCAAGGTTGAAAAACACTGATATAGAGAATCTAGAACTTTGTAGGCATTATTCCTGGCTGGCATTCACTGTATGTATAGGTATTCTCTCTGTCTTGTTTAAGGACTGATTCTAACTTTTTGTCTTTTGTTCCGTGAACAGGTTGATCTTAGTCATGTCTATGGAGAGACTTTGGACAGACAAATGAAACTAAGACTTTTTAAGAATGGAAAGCTAAAATTTCAGGTGGGTTTGGGGTTTCCTGGCGAAACTCCTTCAATTCTACTTGATGTATTTGAAGTGGCATTGAGTTATATAAATTGCATGTATGACAATTCAATTTTCATTTACTCTTTTTTAATCACAGATGATTGCTGGGGAAATGTATCCACCTACCGTGAAAGAAACTCAGGCAGAAATGATCTATCCACCCCATGTCCCTGACCACCTGAAATTTTCTGTAGGACAGGAGGTCTTTGGCTTGGTTCCAGGGCTGATGATGTATGCCACGTTGTGGCTCCGGGAACATAATCGGGTCTGTGACATTCTTAAAGGCGAACACCCAGAATGGGATGATGAGCGACTGTTTCAGACTGCCAGACTAATTCTGATAGGTAATTTAACAAATATTTCACGTACACCTTTCTGTGAAATCTAAAAAAAATATTATTATTCAGAAATGCAAAGGGGAGGTTCTGTCAGCATCCACAAGCTACAATGGTTAAATAGAAGTTCGTTGTATAAAACCCGTGTCTAATGCTCAACTGCAAAGAAGTTTGAACGAAAAGTAAAGTTGGATAGACTTTGAGAGTGTGCTCAAGTAAGCCATCAATAATGGTTTGAGGTAGGGTAAGAAACATAAATATATCTCACCCTCTCAAAATGAAAGGGTGAATCTAGAATACCTATATAATTTTCAAAGAAAGGGATCAAACAGCATACTATGTCAGCCAATAGAACTTTGGGGGAATACAGACACATAATGGCTATAGAAAAGTGTTGTGACTCAGCAGAAGTTTGCTGTGAGTTGAGTCGGGATGCAGGAATAACAATGCAGCTGGGGCTTGTTAGTGTCGTCTTCTGGAGATAAAAGAACTGATGGTGCCACGCCCTGGTTGCAGAAGTCAACGTTCATTCGTTCGTTCATGGTTCGTCGTTCATCAGTTGTTTTTTTGTGAGAGGCACTTGGATAAGTGATTTGCTTTCTTTCTGTAAACCTGGTGTTGCTGCAATAGCTCTTTGTTTTTGCATTCTGCTACGTAACCATTTTGCCAGAGACATTATTTATGTTGATTTTGGGCTCGCAGCCAGCGTGAGCCAGGACTGATAAAGTTATTTCCTTTTAAGTCTGTCTGACTGTCATCTGTGAATGAGCGAAGAAGGGGGGTCAGAACAGAAAAGAATATGGGGAGGAACCTTATTATGATGCATTTTTCAGATATTAATGCAATGTATGACAATTAATTTGCATTCCCTGTCTGAATACCATTTGCTGAAGGAAAACTGCAAAAGATGGCTATTACACCCTAACCCCTACCTGAACTTCACAGAATCATGGGAAACATTATAATGTTAGTCAAGGCAGATAATTTCTTAGATTGGTTGGGATTATTGAGGTTATTTTGGCCTATTTACAGGACAGAATTCTGCCCGGCACAAAATAAAAGCATTTTGGAATAATGGGGTTCGGTATTTGGGGCTGTCAACTGCAATGCTCATTTTTATTGTGTATTTTCTTAAAAGGAGAAACCATCAAGATTGTGATTGAAGACTATGTGCAACATTTAAGCGGGTACCATTTCAAGCTGAAGTTCGATCCAGAGCTTCTCTTCAATCAGAGGTTTCAATATCAGAACAGAATAGCAGCAGAGTTCAATACCCTCTACCACTGGCATCCTCTTCTGCCTGATACATTTCACATCCAAAACCAAGAATATACGTACCAGCAGTTCATGTATAACAATTCCATTCTTTTAGAACACGGGCTTTCTCACATGGTGCAATCTTTCTCCACGCAAAGGGCTGGAAGGGTAAGATTTTCTTCTTCGTTTTCTTCCACCTTGATCAAAATTGCATTTCAACTGACATGAGGGAGCAGACTTTTATATTTGTATATGTCCATAGTTCCCAACATATTATAGCATAGCTGTTCTTTGTTATATCACTACCGTATCTGAAAACCTTTTAAGAACAGAAAAAAAAACAATAGCCTTATTGATACTACTCTGTACTTGAGAGACCGCCTGCTGCCAATTACCTCCCACACACCCATTAGATCTCACAGGGTTGGCCTCCTCCGGGTGCCATCTACCAGCCAATGCCACCTGGCTATTACCCGGGGGAGGGCCTTCTCTGTGGCAGCTCCGGCCCTCTGGAATGAACTCCCCGCAGGGATTCGGACCCTCACCTCTCTCCAGGCCTTCCGAAAAGCCGTCAAAACCTGGCTTTGCCGGCAGGCCTGGGGGTGATGAGTTCCCTCCCCTCTCGACATGTATGGTTGTGCGACTGTTGTTTACTTTTATTATTTGTATTTTGTTTTTTATGTTCCCCTTTTTTCCCTCTTGAATTGTTCGCCGCCCTGAGTCCTCCCGGAGAAGGGCGGCATACAAATAATAAAATTATATTCTATTCTATTCTATACTTGGTATGACACTTCCGAAATTTTAATTGAGATAGCCATATGATTTGATTTGAATGGCCTTTATGCTTATGCAACAGAGGTTAGCCAATAGTCACATGCCAAAGGACACTATTTTGTTGTTTCATGTTAGGAACATAGAAAAAATATCCTTTCTTTTATGTGGAGGAAGATTCTCTCAGCTTCTGCTTCAGAATACATGAGGAAATGTTCCATTTGTTCAAACATTCCACATATACAACTAGACATCAGTAAGAAAAGGTTTCAACTATCTGTCTTTTTAATAAACCAGATCTGAGTATGTAAAATCCTAACTCATTTCTCTTTGAAAACTAGACTGGTGTTTTTCAGGGATAATGCAAATATGTGACTAAAGAAGCCAGACCAGTCTAATTTAGAAAATAGACAGTCTCAAATAGGATACGGAAAATCCATGGATATACTAAGTAATATAATCTTTCCTATTACATGTTTATTTTCCTTTGAGAGCAAGAGATCAATACGCATAACAGCCTTTAAATGAGTAACACCGTTTTCTCTGGCCTAATATAACTTGCACTGCACCTTCATTGTGATTTTTCATATTATTATTTTTTGCCAACAGGTAGCTGGAGGTAGGAATCTCCCTTCCGTAGTGCAGAAAGTAGCTCAAGCTTCCATTGATCAAACCCGGCAGATGAGGTACCGATCCTTGAATGAATACCGAAAGTTCTTTCTGCTGAAACCTTTCACATCATTTGAAGAACTTACTGGTAAGTCATGGGTGCAAGGAAGCAAGCATTTGTGTATCTGAAAAGTAGATCTTGTGTCCCCCCCCCAGTCCAATCCTTTGCATCACCAATTAAAGAAAAGGGTACACAAGCTAAAATGCTTCACTACAGGTTGCCACTGAATTATAACTTTTAATCAAGAGGGAAATGCAGAGAGAGTTGCCAATACACAGCAAATACACTTTGTGGCAACTCAGGGGTTGCCACAAAGAAGAGGGAGTCAAACTATTCTCCAAGGCACCTGAGGGTAGAACAAGAAGCAATGGGTGGAAAATAATCAAGGAGAGAAGCAACTTAGAACTAAGGAGAACTTTCCTGCAAGTTAGAACACTCAATCAGTGGAACAGAAGTTGCCTCCAGAAGTTGTGAATGCCCCAACACTGGAAGTCTTTAAGAAGATGTTGGTTAGCCATCTGTCTGAAATGGTATAGGGTTCCCTTCCTAGGTTGGACTAGAAGACCTCCAAGGTCCCTTCCAACTCTTCTATTGTATAAGGACACAGAGTTATTGTATTAGCTGCATTAATTTTAATAATGAAATACCCATCTCTGCAATGTTTTAAGGCAGATTGTGAGCCTGAGTTAAGAGAAATTGTACCACTGTTGTTTTAAGGGATTGAAAGTAGCAGGTCTATGGATTTAGGTTCAACTATCTTAAAAAGAGCCGAGGTGGCGCAGTGGTTAAGGTGCAGCACTGCAGGCCACTTCAGCTGACTGTTAGCTGCAGTTCAGCGGTTCAAATCTCACCAGCTCAAGGTTGACTCAGCCTTCCATCCTTCCGAGGTGGGTGAAATGAGGACCCGGATTGTTGTTGGGGGCGATATGCTGACTCTGTAAACTGCTTAGAGAGGGCTGGAAGCCCTATGAAGCGGTATATAAGTTTAACTGCTATTGCTATTGCTATCTTCTATGCTGGGTCACCAAGATTAAAATGCAATATACAAGCAATATATTTTATTTTATTTATCAAATGTATAAATTAAAAAAATGCATAATGTATCACGTAAAAAAACAAAAAGTAAAAATAAGCGAATGTTTATTTTTAAAAGAAACATGCACAGTAGTTACAGATCTAGAAGGAAGAGTTTCTTTTGCGCTGAATGCAAATATCTTTTATTACAGGTGAAAAAGAAATGGCTGGAGAACTTGAAGAGCTCTATGGAGATATTGATGCTATGGAATTATACCCGGCTCTTCTTATTGAAAAACCACGCCCCGGAGCCATCTTTGGCGAGACCATGATTGAACTCGGGGCTCCTTTCTCCTTGAAAGGTCTTTTAGGAAACGTCATCTGCTCACCTGAATACTGGAAGCCAAGTACTTTTGGGGGCGCAGTGGGCTTTGACATTGTGAATACAGCCTCACTTCAAAGCCTCGTTTGCAACAACGTGAAGGGCTGCCCCGGGACAGCTTTTCATGTCATCGGCTCCGAAACGTTGGCAACGAATAACGTCAGCGCATCGAGCAGGTCGATGGATGAAATCAGCCCTGCCGTACTTCTCAAAGAGCGGTCAACCGAATTGTAGGGAAGGGGTTAAGGTTGTATATTTATTTATTAATTTATTTATATATCAATATTTATTTATGTTTCAAATAAAGCTGTCATGGACCTCTGTATATTTTCCTGTGCATTGGCGTGGAATTCAGGGTGTTTGACTTGAAGAGGTTCTTGCTTGGATTTGCAAGATGGGTTCTCTTCATTCTTCATTATATCTTCTGTACCAAGATACACTGAGATATTCCAAAATGGATCAAGGACCACAGATTTGCTGCTTCAAACACAAACAATAATCTTGAGTGGGGTTTACCATCATGATGGTAAAGCAGGTTAACTGTTACTAATTCAACACTGAAAAAAGGTTTAACTAGTTAACTCCTTCAAGAAAGGGCCTTAGCAAATGAATCAGAAATAGAAAAGCAGTTATGCACTTTTACAATATTATTGACCAACATTTTATGATATGTCTAAATTGGGCTCTCTGTTAGCTGATACAAAATCAGGAAGCAGAAATGAATTTTATATGAGAAACCGTAAGATTTTGAAAACACAGAATTTTTTGCAACCCAGTTTCATTTCCTGGGTAGTCTTATCTCCAACAAAAGAACGATCCTCTTCCTTAAAATAAAAGCCATTGCTTTTTGATTCAGTTCCCATATATATGGTCTTACTAAATGAATAGGAACAAGTAACCCCACTGAAATGCAATTTGCTTTTCAGTTTTTTCAAATCTTTCATCTCTATCTTTTTTATTTTTAGAAACTAAGAAAATTACCCAATTCCTGTAAAATCTACTTTTACATTAAACTGTTCAATAGTTATCCAACAATCAGACATTAAGTCATTTGTCTCTTAAATTTGCCATCAGGTTTCTATAGAGTATGTGGTAACTTTTTATTTTCCTATATCACTTAGATGGTGGGGAAGATCCTATCTCCCAAAGGGGACAGTGTGAGTTCTGGATAATCCATTTTATGGATTCTAGAACAGTGTTTCTCAACCTTGGCAACATGAAGACGTCTGGACTTCAACTCTTCAAGTTGCCAAGGTTGAGAAACACTGTTCTAGAATCTCTCCTTTAGCATTGCACTTTATGCAAATAAGGCCAGTTCAACATTATAACACCTTAATGCTTCATTTTGTGTAATATTATTGTGAGCGCTCAGGTAGATGATAGATTCTGTAGTTGACTTGTAACTTGAAAAAAAATACAGTTATTTTGTATTGGTTAAATAGTTTTGTATGGCTGAAGAAATGAACTTAATTGAACTTAATAGGGTCGGACATACTATTTACTAAAAGAAAATTACTTTTGGGAGGGAAAAAGACCCTTTAATACAAAACTTTGATGGTATGTGTGAAAATTCTTTTTAAAGGATGAACAATGAAAGGGAAAAACATTGCTGGCTGGAAAAAATCTCAGGATAACCAAAGAGTGCCTTTAAGGTGCTCTTAATAAAGTCTTGTTGCTGTTAGTGTAGTATCACTGGAACTTACAGAGAAGAGTCTCTAGCAGGTTATGTCCAATTATTTGAGAGCCGTGGTGGCGCAGTGGGTAGAGTGCAGTACTGCAGGCCACTTCAGCTGACTGCTAGATCAGCAGTTCAGCGGTTCAAATCTCACCGGCTCAGGGTTGACTCAGCCTTCCATCCTTCCGAGGTGGGTGAAATGAGGACCCGGATTGTTGTTGGGGGCAATATGCTGACTCTGTAAACCGCTTAGAGAGGGCTGGAAGCCCTATGAAGCGGTATATAAGTCTAACTGCTATTGCTATTGCTATTTGAATTTTTCTTAAGACAACACTGTCTTACTTAAATTGGTTCCCTGTGTATCTTTAAGTTTCCTATTGCTATGATTTTTTTCCGGTTGTCTTTTCATCAGCAATACGGTACTTTGCCCTTCCTTGAACTGAATGTTTAATTTTAATATTTTCCTTTAGTGCTTTATCTCGATTAGTGTTTGCCTCATTTTATCCGTTTCTCTTTTATTGCTCTGTTCATCCTTTATATCTTTTATACAACACTTGTATTATATAAATGCTATGTAATGATTGGTAATTATTGTATATCTTTTATACAATACTTGTATTATATAAATGCTATGTAATGATTGGTAATTACACTGTAAAATGCTGCTGAATCATGCTTTTTCTGCATTTGTTCAATGTATTTATCAAACAAGTTAGTTTTCTTTTATAATAGGTTTCTATTTCTTCTAGAGGAGAAAAAAAATCACAAGAAAACTAATTTATCTCAGCAAGCTGGCCTTGATTGGGTGTTTAGATTATAGCTGCTTGAAAGCCAAGATGTTGAGGAACCCAGAGAAAATTTGACACTTTTTTGTATATGATTAAAATCTGCTGGATTTTTATTAGTGTATATTTATTAAATATTTTACTTAATTCTTCGGTTCCCAGAACATGCAGGAAATAGATTTTTTTTCTGAATTGTGGCCTCTTAAATGTATTAATGAAAATGAATGTATAATTTATGGATGTGATTATTTAAATTATATTTAAGATATAATTGTAATTATATTTTTTACTTTCACAGTCTGCATAAAAAGGTCAAAAATAAATTTTAATACGATGCATTTTGAGTCTGTTTCTTCTTAAAGTATCACAAAAGTGAATTTCAAAATTGATTTTTAGGAATGGGTTGGGAGCCACCAGTTTGGGAAAGATTTCAAACTTAAATGATGAATAAATTAATCCATGAATGACACTTCTGTAGATAGGGAAGATTAATTCTAAGTATTAGGTGGACATGAAGGACCCACCTCAACTAAGCATCTTGAGAATTCAATTGCTTGGGAGAAGGGAAGTGTTTCCTTCATGGGTTTCCTCCTTCCCATTGGTGACATATAGGTAATACACAGTTTGGAATTATGAATTTAAAATGTTTCTTTTTTTAAAAAACAAATTTTATTAGTAAAAATGATACAACAGCCAACAGCCAACAATACAACATCAACATCTGTTTTGCTTTACATTTGACTACATTTCGAGGCATTTCCATAATGACAAAATCATTTTAAACATCAAAAACTACAGTCATCTTCTTCCCTCCCTCCCTCTTTCCTTCCCTCGTTTCTTCTCTCCTATTCCCCTTCCTTCCCTCCCTCCTTCTCTCCTTCCCTCCTTCCTTCCCTCCTTTCTTTTCTCCTTCTCTCCTTCCTTTCCCCTTCCTTTCCTCCTTCCTTCCCCCTTCCTTCTCTCCTACATTCCCTCCTTCCTTCCCTCCTTTCTTCTCTCCTTTCTTCCCTCCTTCCTTTCCTCCTTTCTTCTCTCCTCTCCTTCCTTCCCTCCTTCCTTCCCTCCTTCCCTCCCTCCTTCCCTCCCTCCTTCCTACCCCCTTTCTTCTCTTTCTTCTCTCCTTCCTTCTTTCCTCCTCTCCTTTCCCTTCTCTCCTTCCCCTTCCTCCCCTTTAACCTTCCCCTCTTCTTCCCATTCCTCCCCTCTTTCCTACTTTTACATTCCCTCCCATTCTTCCTCTGCCTTTCCCTTTCTCCTATTCCTCTCCTTTCTCCTCTCCTTCCTGTCTTTCCTTCTGCTCCTCCCTCCATCCACTCTAACCGTTGTTGTGTTTACATATTCTCCTCTTCAGAGGATGACCTGGTTCTCTTTTTCTTTTCTTTTTTCCCCTTATTTGAAAGTTATATAAAAAAGGCAAGATTTACAAAATACAAGATGCAAACATAGATAAAGCTCTTTACATATTTTCATCTCCCATTGCTCATCTCGCCTTACCTAGTATGAAACTAGGTTGCTAATTTCCATTTTAATTTAAGATCTCTATTATCCTGTATTATCCATTAAAACCAATTCCCCTAATAAAGAAGAATCACAACAGTTCTCCAGTGCTGGATAGAAGCTGGATATTATAAATACTATAAATATATAGTATATATTTAAGTGATGTCTAATAATCTACTCAAGGACCTTGGCCAACAGTTCTGTAAATCCTGGGTCATTTTTCTTCTTTCAAACACAGGAACTTTTGCTGCAAGCTGGGAGTTTTCCAGGAATCCACACAGATTTGTTAATATGACTTCTGCTTGTTTCTTTCATGCACAAAATCATCCTGAGTCATCCTGAAACTTGAATTCATTTACATCAGCTTCCCTTCTCTAATCTGAATCACAGCTCTTTCCTACTGCTAAGAGCCCTTCGATGGCCAGTTACGGCTTTGAGGGATCCTTAGAGGTCTCTGAACGTGGTTGTTGAAGACTTTTCCTTATCCAAACTAGGTATAACATCATCAATGCTAGTCCTGATGACTAGGACTGATGATGTTCGCTAGTTTGGGTAATGAATATAGAGCTGGATGATGCAGTGGTTAGAGTGCAGTACTGCAGGCTACTTCAGCCGACTGCTAGCTGCAGTTCAGCAGATCAAATCTCACCAGGCTCAAGGTTGACTGAGCCTTCTGAGGTGAGTACATTGATTCAAAAGAGGAAATTATTTATTTCCTCTTTGCTGATCAATGGTTTAAAAACTCTGCTCAGTTGCTACGCCTGACAATTTTGGTTTCTATTTTTTAAATACAGGATCTACGTGTTCTGTTGTGCATGAGGGGTAGCAAATTGACCAGGGTTTCTGTAAACAAAATCCATTTCGTTTTTTTTAAAAAAAACCAACCATTTCATCTAAAATTGTCCACTCTCCCTGATAACCTAGGGATTAAAATGTCGTCCTTCCAATTTACAGCTGTGAAATGGAAACTATCCGTGGGAAGCTTTGTATGCAAAACATGTACTTTATTACTAAGCCGTGGTTCTTCTCCCAAAGGGGGAATCATGATCCAGTCGATCTAAATGATGCTTCATTTTCCTGAAGTAGTAACTGAAGTGTATTTACATGGTACTGGTAACCAGGTGGATCTTCTTATTTAGACATAAACAGAGAGCCTAGGTGTGCCTTCTTTCATTGTTCAGACCTGCCCTGTTAGCTAATTATTTTTAACACCCATTCATTTACTCCTTTTTCTTCTATTTATACATTCCTTTGTTTGTGCGTTGAAGGCTGCACCCTTTTCACTCTGCCGCGGAGAAAGCAGGTGTGCGTGCAAGACTTGCAAAAATGAAAAAAAACGAAGCACGTATGAAATAGGTCACATATCGCTTGCATTGGAATTTATGAGACCGTGGGTATATCTGCCTTACAGCCCCATTCTACTATTGGTCCAACCAAAAGCAGATAGCATAGATACAAAAAAAAAAAAAAATCAAAATGTGGGGTGAAAAAAATCAAGATGTGGGGTGGGCCCTGTCAGGCACAAGTAACCAGAAACAGGAGTTGAATTCGAAGCACTAAAGGTTTTTTTTTACCTGCTACCTATACACAAGTATCTGATCTACTAATGGTCAAGCAAAATTGGACTAGATAAGGATCAGCAGAATTCCTGGAGCAGGACGGGATCTGGATTTGGGTGCTTTGTGGTTCAGTGACTCCAAACTAATGACACATTTAATCCTACCATTGGACTAAGCCTGCTCATTTCCTACAGGCTTGTAGCCCACGATACTTGCAATCTCAGTAAAACGAGTTAGTAACCAGGGCTTGAGGAACATGGTAGCATGCTCAATTCAACCTTTATTGTCAGTGCACAACATGGGTACAATGAGATTGGCTAAGCCTCCCTTAGTGCACCCCAGGGGTGGGATTCAAATAATTTAACAACCGGTCCTCTGCCCTAATGACCAGCTGGGTAGGCGTGGCTTGTTGGTCTTGTGACTGGGTGGGCGTGGCCAACTCAACGTCACTCAGGTCGATGGGCGCTTCGCCTTAGCTGTTACAATGTGAGAAGGGTTAACCGGAGAGGCAGTTTCTGTAAGCAGGGCAATAAAGATTAAGATAGAAACAACCCCAGAATGTTTCCTTCCTGCCTTCCTTACAGGATTAGCCCTGTAAAGTGGGGAAAAACAAAAGGAGATTTCTTCCAACAATCGGTTCTCTCAACTACTTAGAAAGTTACCAACCGGTTCTCTCGAATAGGTGCGAGAAACCGTAAGATTTTGAAAACACAGACTTTTTTGCAACCCAGTTTCATTTCCTGGGTAGTCTTATCTCAAACAAAAGAATGATCCTCTTCCTTAAAATAAAAGCCATTGCTTTTTGATTCAGTGCCCATATATATTTATTATTGAACTGGCTGAATCCCACCACTGGTGCACCCCCACAGCATAAATACATACCACAGTGAAAGAAAGGAAATCCCTAACCCAATAAATCATGTTAACAATGCACAATTGATTGAGCCGAGGTGGCTCAGTGGTTAGGTTGCAGTACTGCAGGCCACTTCAGCTCACTGTGATCTGCAGTTCAGCGGTTCAAATCTCACCGGCTCAAGGTCGACTCAGCCTTCCATCCTTCCGAGGTGGGTGAAATGAGGACCCAGACTGTGGGGGCGATATGCTGACTCTGTAAACCGCTTAGAGAGGGCTGAAAGCCCTATGAAGCGGTATAGAAGTCTAATAAATAAATAAATAAATCCTCTATACATATATGTGGGTAACATTATATTACAATATATTGTAATACACATATTAGATTACTGTCAGCACCTCTCCATTTAATAATCAGGAAAGAAAACCACGAGACTCCATTTGTGGAAAATCAAATGTACTTTTACTAATTAAAAATGGTTAGAGAGCGATTGCATAGCGAAGTCTGGTTAATTAGGCGCGAAAGCAGTTGATATATAGAATAGCCCATTCCACACCCCCTGGCATCATAGGCCTAGTCCAATCATAAGTCCTTCAAGTGTCAGGTGTGAGATAACTTCAAAAGGCATCACGAAGATGGAATGTCGGTGCCGTTAGTCCAGGCGGGAAACCCCCACGCATGCGTAGTCTGTCCATCCAAAGACCTCCAGAACATTCCTCCAGCACAACGAGTAACCCCACCCAAAATACCATGCCCTCCCTCCCCGTTTCAATGGCAGCTGAAGCAACAGCAAAGCAGAAGCTGACAATTACTTTGTAAGCCCTTCATTGCTGGGCCGCTGAGGGGTAAACGCCAATTAGTTCATGGTGAAGTCACCAAGCTTTCCAAACATTACACTTTTATTATTATCTGGCTGATATGAAGCAAGCAAAATTGCTCTCCTATAGACCCCATTCATAGTCATAAAATCTGACCTTCTTGAATCCCAGCAGCTTCTGAGACTCTGGAGGTTCCCAGCACCAACTATTGTTGCACTGCTGGAAATAAAGGCCTAATTTATTATTACAACTTGATACGTTCAGATGAAAAAGCGGAACAATAGCTAACCTTGTAATGAATCGCGGGTCATTTGCATGGCTGCTGGCTGCATTTGGTTCCATGGTTTCCACATTTGTTTTTGCTTCTTGTTACATCATGTAGGCTGCTCAACAAATTTGCAGCCTGGATGGATAAGACCAAATAATTTGCCTTCTCAGTTGTTGTTTTTTTATTTTTTATGCTGATCTTAGTTTTGCCTTCCTTTCTTCCTTATTTGATGTGTGGGCACTTCTCCTTTTCACTCCTATCGTCTCTTTCAATTGATTTAAATGAGTCCCATTTACAAAAAATGCCAAGTTGTTTCCTTCCTGAATTGTATTTATTCTGTGATAGATTTCTTGCTGAAGAGAGATGTGGGATCTTCTTACTAATTGTAGAAGCAGGGTTTTTTGAGACTACGTTTTACAGAACTTGAGGGTTTCAAGAGAAATGGAGTTGTGTGAGAAATTAAAGTCAATGAAAAGTCAACTGGAATGCATCCAATTTTCTATCTCTGGAGCTTTGCTTCTACGTTATGAGTTAAGGCAGTGGTTCCCAAACTTGGCAACTCTACATGGGGCTGCCCTTGAAGAGTAATCGGCGACTTCAGCTAGTCCAGAATGCGGCCGCGCGAGCGATTGTGGGTGCACCTCGTTTCACCCACATAACACCTATCCTCCGCGAGCTGCACTGGCTACCTGTCGATCTCCGGGTGCGCTTCAAGGCGCTACTTGTCACCTACAAAGCCCTCCATGGTAGTGGATCTGGGTACTTGAGAGACCGCCTACTGCCAATTACCTCCACTCGACCAATTAGATCGCATAGATTAGGCCTCCTCCGAGTTCCATCTGCCGGTCAATGTCGACTGGCAACTACGCGGAGGAGAGCCTTCTCGGTGGCAGCTCCGACCCTATGGAACGATCTCCCCGTGGAGATTCGTACCCTCACCACCCTCCAGACCTTCCGCATAGCCCTTAAAACCTGGCTGTCCCATCAGGCCTGGGGTTAAAGACCCCAACCCACCCGAATTGTATGAATGTTGTGCTTTTAATGATGTACTGTCTTATGTGTTAATTTGTTTATCCTCCCTTCCTTCCGAATTGTGAGCTGCCCCGAGTCCCCCCAGGGAAAAGGGCGGCATATAAATAAACTACTCAATACTCAATACTCAATACTCAACTTTAAGATTTGTGGACTTCAACTCCCAGAATTCTAGAGAGAGCAGAGCTGGCTGGAGAATTCTGAAGTCCACAAGTCTTAAAGTTGCCAAGTTTGGGAACCACTGAGTTACGGGAAATTAAAAAAATAATAATTTACGTTTTATTTTATTTTTTAAAACTGATAGGTTCCACAGCCTGAAAAAGTTTGAAAAGCTCTGGTCAACTTCCTATTGCTGAAGAAGCTTTGCTTATTAATTAAGAGTTCTGGGAATTTGTTTAAAAAAAAACCCAAAGACTGAAAAAGTTTGAAAACTATCAATCTACAGTAGTATAAAGAACAATAACAATAAACTATCATTTGGTGAAGTGATAATGCTTCATTTCACAGGGCATTTAAAATCTAATCACAATGGATTTGACACTTAAAGAAAATGTTGGTTGCTGCATTTTGAATTGTTGATCACTTTTAAGCATATAGACTAGAGTTTCCTTTGAGATGAATCTTAAATGTTTTCCATCTAAGCCTAAGGGAGAAGTCTTCAATTTCCACATTCCTCCTTTAACTTCCTCTACTTCTATTCCTTCCACAGAAATTAATAGATGACAATCCTAGACAGTCTCTTTTATCCCAGAAAACCATGGTGTGCCCACAAAGCAGAATTACAAATGAGAATTGAATTGTGGTTGGTAATCCTGGCTTTTGGCTAATCACACCTTGCCAATCATTCTTTCTCAGATATATTTGTTAACCAGCAAAATGATTTGCTGCCAAACCAGGGAAGTAGGATTAGGATTAGGATTAGGATTTGATTTGATTTATATGCCGCCCTTTTCCCCGAAGGGGACTCAGGGCGGCTCACAATTCGGTCAGGGAAGAGGGTACAGACAGGGGATAAAAAGACGAAACATAACAATACACCATTTAAAAACACACAACAACCATACCATTCGAGGAGGGGGGCAAAAGCTCTTTAGCCCCAGGCCTGTCGGAACAGCCAGGTTTTAAGGGCTTTGCGGAAGGCCTGGAGGGTGGTGAGGATTCGAAACTCCACAGGGAGTTCGTTCCAGAGGGTCGGAGCAGCCACAGAGAAGGCTCTCCTCCGGGTAGTCGCCAGTCGGCATTGGCCGGCGGATGGAATTCGGAGGAGGCCTAATCTGTGGGATCTAATCGGTCTAGTGGAGGTGATTGGCAGCAGGCGGTCTCTCAAGTACCCAGGTCCAATACCATGAAGGGCTTTATAAGTGACGACTAGTGCCTTGAAGCGTATCCAAAGACCAATAGGCAGCCAGTGCAGCTCGCGGAGGATAGGTGTTACGTGGGTGAACCGAGGTGCACCCACGATCGCTCGCGCGGTTGCATTCTGGACAAGCTGAAGTCTCCGAATGCTCTTCAAGGGCTGTCCCATGTAGAGCACGTTGCAGTAGTCCAGTAGCATCAGAAAAGGATACAAATAGCAAAGGACACTCTGCAGCACTCCTAGATGCTGTTGAACTACATCTTCCAGCAACTGTGACCTTCTAGATATGCTAAACAACTACTGTGGTATTAACGAGGAAAGGAATTTCAGATTATGAGCAATCCTGGGAAAATTTGGTTCTGGAGAGCAATATGTACATTTTCAAAATAAATCACATGGGTACGCCAAATAAATAATAATAGTCTCAAGGGATCAAAAATTAAGAGTAACAGGAGCCTTGATGCCTTCAACATGAGTTTGAGAATCATAAATATCCTCTGGATTTCTAAACTTGAGGTCAACGTGCATTTCCTGGCATCTCTCTCTGAAATACAGATTGACAGGAAGGCAATTTATATCCAGAATGTACCAACAAGAACAGGGCCTCTGCTCACCAGTGTATGCTCAACTTCCCTCTAACTTCTCTGACATTTTTCCACACAAGTTTAAATGTGTTGCTTGAGCCAAATATCAGTGTTTTGCGTCAGCCAAGCATCTGCCACTGCAAGCTTCATTCATTAAAGCCACTCATGTGTACAGTCCCACAATTGAGAATAATATATATCAGGGAGCTAATCGGTTTTTTATTATTAATGTGTAACTTGGTGACACAAGCAACATCACACTGTGGAATTTAAACAGCCTTCCTAAACGGCTTCCCCAAGAAAAAATCTGCAAGTCTCTGCCACTTTTTAAAATAATGCTAAGGGTGTCACCAGCCTCCTCCCGCCGTGCTTGAGTTCCGCGCTATTATTGTAATACAGTAATAAGGTATTTTATTAGGTTAATTCTGGAGAAGAAGGGAAAAAAATCAGAATTCTGAATTTCCAAGATTCAATATAATTCAGGATTTCACTGGATACCCCTTAATGAATAAATGGAATGAGTCATGTTGTGTACTTTTGATTTTTTTTTGTAATTATAGACTGCTGAAAAATATTGATAAAAGTCAAAGAGCAATAAAAATCCATGGGAAAATATCTATGTCTAAGTTCCCAAGCTTTCAAAGAGTTCCGTCAAATAATCTCTTACCTAATTCTTTGAAAGAGATATCCCATCTCTCACAGTTACTTACAATAGCAATAGCAATAGCAATAGCAATAGCAGTTAGACTTATATACCGCTTCCTAGGGCTTTCAGCCCTCTTTCAGCATATTGCCACCTACAACAATCCGTGTCCTCATTTTACCCACCTCGGAAGGATGGAAAGCTGAGTCAACCCTGAGCCGGTGAGATTTGAACAGCCGAACTGCAGAACTGCAGTCAGCTGAAGTAGCCTGCAGTGCTGCATTTAACCACTGCGCCACCTCGGCTCTTAAGATGAAGAAGAGTTAAAATACTGGAACAGACTCCACAACATCCAGTAGTTATGAATAGCCTGGGCCGCAGTCTTTAATGTCTTTCATTCTTACTGAAGAATGATGGGCTTTTGTAATTATTTGTTATTATACAAATAGATCCCTATAAAGACCCAGTAAAGACAGTAAAGTAGATCTCAGTAAAGGCCATACATTAGCCAGATAGTGGATTTTGTGTCTCATACAGATCCCACATAGATCTGAACCAGTGGTGGGATTCAGCCAGTTTGCACCTATTTGGGAGAACCAGTTGGTAATTTTCTAAGCAGTTGGGAGAACCGGTTGTTGGAAGAAAACTCCTTTTGTTTTTTTCCACTTTACAGGGCTAATCCTGTAAGGAAGGCAGGAAGGAAGGAAACATTCTGGTGTTGTTTCTAGTCTAATCTTTATTGCCCTGCTTACAGAAACTGCCTCTCCGGTTAACCCTTATTACATTGTAACAGCTAAGGCGAAGCGCCCATCGACCTGAGTGACATTGAGTTGGCCACACCCACCCAGTCACAAGACCACCAAGCCCCACCTACCCAGATGGTCATTAGGGTAGAGGACCGGTTGTTAAATTATTTGAATCCCACCACTGATCTGAACCCATAGTAATTACTGTACAAATTGTAAAATTAAGGACCCTCCATTTCATTTGAGTCCGTATATTCAGTACCTGTGGTGAAGTCTAAAGGTTCTGAAAAATTCACATGTTCTTTGTGTTTAGACAGCATAAGGTGGAGAAGAGCTAAAAGGATTTCATTCCAGCCTTCTTAAACTTTCTTAAACCGTCGACCTATTGTATGCTGAAACATCAGTTCTTTTTTTAGAAAATTAATCCAGCCCATGGCTCCAAACGGTTTGTTTTCATTTACTAAGCAAGTAGAAAACAGAGTTCTATTTTCTGATTCTGTTTCTGTTTAATGACTAAATCTGATTAGCTGTGGAGTAACTGGGAGATAATGATATTTATCTACAGTGCTCCATAATTATCCCTTGGTAGTCTGCACATTCTGAATGTTCGTACAATGATGCGTAAATATACGATTTATACACAAGACAAACTTTTGAAACACATTAACTAGGGAGGAAGTCCCACTGTACTAACAAACATTATATTTCTGCCACTGCGGCAAGATTGATCCGGCTGGTGGAATTAGGTAGAGAGCCTAAAAATTAGGGAAATTGCAACATTAAGAGGAGAAGACATGAGAAAGCCTATCAACTGTTCAGTTCTAAAATTTGCAAGGGAATGTTCTTATAATGTATCTTGGCAGGAAAAACCTCAATATTGCTAAATCAGTGAGATATATGAAGGAAAGATAGAGTAGTTAGACAACTACATTACAAATTTGTTGTTTGTTGTTTGTTTGTTTGTTTGTTTATTATATTTATATGCCGCCCTTTTCCCCCCGAAGGGGACTCAGGGCGGCTCACAACTCAAACCAGGGAAGGGGGATACAGACAAAAATTAAAAACGACACATAACAATGCATAATTTAAAACACACGACAGTCATACCATTCGAGACGGGGGCAACAGCTTTTTAGCCCCAGGCCTGTCGGAACAGCCAGGTTTTAAGGGCTTTGCGGAAGGCCTGGAGGGTGGTGAGGGTTCGAATCTCCACGGGGAGTTCGTTCCAGAGGGTCGGAGCAGCCACAGAGAAGGCTCTCCTCCGGGTAGTCGCCAGTCGACACTGGCCGGCGGATGGAATTCGGAGGAGGCCTAATCTGTGGCATCTAATCGGTCTAGTGGAGGTAATTGGCAGGAGGCCTAGCAGGATAGGTAGCAGGAAATAAAGAACTTCAAAAGTTCCTAGTCAATCTTTTAAGCTAAGATCCTCCAGTTTGGGACCAAAAGGGTTGGTGTCTCAGCAGTATGCAACTGATGGTTTATGTAGGTCACTCAAATCTTTAACGTTTAACTTATCCAATGCTGTGTGGGTGATTTGATTTTGCTATCTCCCTACAGCAATGGAGGTTCTGTTAGAATTTTATTTTCTAAGAATGCTGAAAAGCTAACACAGGGGATTTTCCAAGGAAGCAATCAACCCCATTCTTATCACGTTTCTAGTACTCATGGTAAACAGTACAAAGTTCAAGAAAATCAGAACTAACACCAACCTCGGAACTGAATTAGGGAAATTGCAACATTCAGTTCAGGAGAGGAAATCACTCTTCCTCACGATTTCTTAGCTTCCCTAAAAATGAAGAATAGACTATGAAATAACACGTACCAGAGTGCATTAACACCCAGTGGGCTAACTTCTCTGTCTGTTAAATTAAGTCCCTGTGGAGCATACAGAAGACCGTCTGCTGATGTTGCCATGCAGAAAGAGAACGACACAGAGAAAAAGTGGGTGCTTTGTACCAAAACTCCAGTAATATTTCAGTAACTGGGGTCAAACAGAATAGCCACTGCAGAGTTAATGTGGTTCAGCCTTTGTTCATGTACAAAACTGAACATTATACTGTAATTCTCAAATATTTCCCAAATTTCCTGCAAATATCTCCCCCAGGGAAAGAATTACTTAGCAGCAACTCTTGCTTAAAAGAGATGTGTGAGGGGGGGGGGAGAAGTCTTGTTATTTTTTGAAACCACAAACGTACTTTGTTCAAATGTTGTGGCGTAACAGCAAATCCTTCTGCAATTTGCTTTTATGCATGAGCAATGTGGAAAGCAGCACTATCTTTCAAATGCCTTTTTTTTTTTTACAAAAACATTTTGGGGAATAATACGTGTGGTTAGTTGGCTTTCAAAAGGACACTTTTTGCTATATAATCTTGGTGAACTTAGATTTGATCTTTAATGCATCTCTGTCTCGGATAGCGAAATGTGAAGGATAAAGTTGTTTCAGTTAAAAGGATGGGAAGAGATATTACAGAATAACAGTTGAAAGGAATCTTGAGGGTTTTCTAGTCCAACTCTCTGCTCGAGCAGCATATCTTACATCACTTCAGACAAATAGTTGTCCAGCCTCTTCTTAAAAATCTCCAGTGATGGAGCATTCACAACTTCTGGAGGCAAATACATGTTTATTTCATGAACTGTTACATTTTAGAGCCAAATCTTTCTCACCCAAAGCAGCAATTGATGTCGTTATTGTCAATCGTTAATTCATCAGATTGCAAGCACATTGTGCAATTTATTTACCCAAGAGGCTAAATTGCCAGAGGTCTATTGCTTCCACATAAGAGCATCACAGCATTATTTTAAAGCAACGATGCCATTTAATGAAAAAGCTGTGGAGAAAAGAAAAAAGGGAGCAAGTTATCGAAACTGTTCATAATAGATTGTGGAGGAACCATTCTTTGAACAGATTTCCCACATCAAGCCCATTCTCCTAGGGTTGATGCTTCTGGTCCATAGAAAATGGCACAGCGAACTCTGCTCTCCACGGGTTTGTATAGGAGATACACTCATTCTACACCAGTAAACCAATTTTAGGCAACAACAACAGTTGGTCTATGATCCATAGGCCTATCTTGAGAAGTATCTGTGTCTTTGGCTTTAAGTTTTATCCATGTTATCTATCTTCATTGTGTAAAACACTTTCCCTTGCAGTAGATCCATAGACCTGTGAAATGTTGGTCTGTCCCTCACAGTGGTTCAGGGTTTGTGGCTAATCTCCAGAATACGAGAGAAGACTTTAAGTTAAGCTCTATTGGCCAAGTCATCTACTTTCATTACAGCGTGTGCCAATTCCAGAGTGCTCCCTGGCTAACTGGCAGGTTTGGGGAAATGCAGGAGCCACAGAGGACCCACTGGGGCACATAACCTAATTAGCATCCCATACCTAAAGCTTCTTGCCTATTTCTAGTTGTTTCTAAAGCTAGCTTCAGAAATCCGTGATTGATCCTTTTTTGCTCCTTGCCATCTCATTTCTGCAGTGGATGCAAGGTTATCTGATCGGCTCTGTAAGGAGTAGTCTGCATCACCATTTGTGGGATTTTCTCCTTCTTACTAGTCCTTAATGTTCTAATTTTGCTTCACGCACAACACCATCACACCATCTTCTCAGAATTATTTCCTATAACACTAAAGCAGTCCACTTTTTCCTTCCTTCCTTCCTTCCTTTCTTCTTTCCTTCCTTCCTTCCTTCCTTCCTTCCTTCCTTTTTTCTTTCTCTTTTTCTTTATTTCTTTCTCTTTTTCTTTCTTTCTTTCTTTCTTTCTTTCTCTCTTTCTTTGTCTTTTTCTTTCTCTCTCTCTCTCTCTCCTTCCTTCCTTCCTTCCTTCCTTCCTTCCTTCTTTCTTTCTTTCTTCTTTCTTTCTTTCTTTCTTATACAAGCAGTCCTTGACTTATGACCACAGTTGAGCCCAGCATTTTGATGGCTAAGTGAGACAGTTGTTAAGTGAATTTTGCCCCATTTCACAAGCTTTTTATGACAGTTGTTAGTGAATCACCGCAGTAAAGTTAACAACACAATTGCTAAGTCCATCTGGCCTCCCCATTGACTTTGTCAGAAAGTTGCACAAGGTGGTCACATGATTCCTGGACACAGAGCTGTCATAAATATGAGTCAGCTGCCAAGCACCCAAATTTTGATCACCTGATCATCGTCATACATGTGAAAAACAGCCATAACTCTTTTTTTTCCAGTGCCGTTGTAACTTCAAACTGTCACTAAATGAACTGTTGTAACTCAAGAGTAACTCAAGGTCTACCTGTAGTATGATCATTGCTTTACTGCTACATAATAGGGAACAGGCTCCTTTTTCCTTTCCCACCACATTCTGCAAATCTATGGGAACCTCGTAGCAAGCAAGAACTGAAAGTTCAATTTCATAGAAGCAAAGTAGCACAAAAAAAATGATTTTTCTTTTTTTAAAAAACAAACGCTTGAGAAACCCAACAAATGTTGCAATTGAACCGCGATTTTTGGGGGGGAAAAAAATAGGGGAAATGAGACTGAACTGCTGTGCACTATTGGGGTCAACAATCTCGATTTGTTTTTGAGAAAACAACAAAAAATATAGTGGCCTTCGTCCAGTCCTGATGCTTACTGGGAAGTTTGAGGTTGTAAACTTGAATGAAGCATGAGTTTCTACGGATGAAGATAGTTCAGCGATATAATAGGCCACGGTTGTGATGAAAGAAATGTCCTTCTGGGTTCAGCTCTAAGTGGGGAAAAAGACACTGGAGACATGGAGGCTGCTTGGAAATTTGAATTTGAATTTGAATTTGAAAGTTTATTTATAGGCCGCCCTTTTCCCTGGGGGGACTCAGGGCGGCTTACAACTCATGGTGGAAGGGGATACAAACAATGACACATAAGAACAATACATAATTAAAAGAACACAACATTCACACCATTCTGGTGGGGGAAAGATGGTTTATTGGTGGACAGGACCACATGGTTTGAGTCCTGAACAGAAAAGGTGATCACATGCTTCAATGTTGGTGGAGAAGAAGAGAAGGGCTGAGGGAGGGGCTTACTAGGCTTTTTTATACCCTGTTTAGTCCCGCCTCTCTGTTTCCTGTTCCTGTGTAAGAAATGTATTCTGACTGGTTGTCAGACTCCCATAGGGCCATGCAGGGGCAACTCTCTAGGCTGTGTTTTGAATCCAGGTTTAGTTGAGTTCTCAGATGCCATGTGGTCAGTTGAGTAAAGGGCCAATATTATCATGACTTTACTCCCATCCCCCCTGGGGCTGCAGTGGAGAAGTCTTTATTATGTAAAAGGGACTAGCTTGGCTTTCTTAATGGCCCATTGACAAAGTGGGGATGGGCAGGAAGCTACAGGCAGCTATTCTGTCTTTTAAAACATATTTCTTTCTTCTCATATCCAGAGAAATATTCTGCCTTTTCAATATTTCCTAGGATATTTCATTTTTCTGGCAGAGGGCTGGATGATAACTTCCCACACTTGGATCAATTGAAAGATTATATTTTGAAAATAAGGGGACCAATAAAGGGGGAATATTTGTAGTTCAGGGTGGAAATGTGGGGTCCTTGGTGCTCTCTGAGGTTAATTGCATTTTTTTGCAGACATTTCATTACCCAGTCTAGGTAACATCATCAGTGCACTGATGAAGTTACCTCATTTGAGTAATGAAACATCAACAAAAATAACAATCAAACTCAGAATGCACCAAGGAGCTCTCAAAATAAGTAGCCTGATATCCAGAATGAAATAATTACATATTCAACCATCTGTTGAATTTTATTTATTTGTATTTATTACTTATTACATTTATGTGCCTCCTGCCTCATTTTACAAACTGCTCTGCAGAGTTGACCTCAGTCAATCAGAACTAGCAATAGCAATAGCAATAGCAGTAGACTTATATACCGCTTCATAGGCCTTTCAGGCCTCTCTAAGCGGTTTACAGAGAGTCAGCATATTGCCCCCAACAACAATCCGGGTCCTCATTTCACCCACCTCGGAAGGATGGAAGGCTGAGTCAACCTTGAGCCGGTGAGATTTGAACAGCCGAACTGCAGAACTGCAGTCAGCTGAAGTAGCCTGCAGTGCTGCACTCTAACTACTGCGCCACCTCGGCTGCTCTTCCTGATGCCTATGCAGAGTTCACAGCAGATATTTTCTCTTTGCACTCTGATAGAGAGACATCTGTCACTGCCTAGGATTGAACTCTCAACCTTCTGAGTGGGAGGCGAACATCTTCCCCTCTACACCACCACACTGCTCATAATATCAAAAGAGTCAAGATGGTAGCCATCTCGACTATGCACTTAAAGCCCCGTCTCCTTTGAATGCACACGACAAAAATAAATACAATTAACTAAATGTATTAGGACTTGGATCACGCAGTTGCGACCTTGACTTTTTAAAACCCCTGCAGATGTCTTTGGCAAGGCTGAATATATGTGTTTATTTTTTCTGTTATAATTTTCTGTAATTGAAATTATTTTTGAAGCTTAAGTACTATTACCTCAGTCCTCCAAGGCACTTTTATCTTCCTCAAAGATCTTAGAATTGGGGTTCGGTGCCAGCATGGAGCCTAAACAATTTCCCTACTGAGAAGAATGAATGTTTTAATAGGGAAGGGATTGGGGAATCACTACAACAAAGAAATAAATAAAATACTTCTTGTTTCCATGCCAACATAAATACCTTACATTTAAGAAAGGCTGTTTTGCAAAGTGTTTATAACAAGAACCCAAACTGATTTCCCCTCGCCTGCTGATTTCCTTCTCTCATTTCTTAGCTATGGAGACTTGTGTACAAGCCAACGAGAATGGGGGACCAGATATTGGAAGCATCCTCCCTTATAATCAACCCGTTTGGCTTGAGTTGGCCAACCCAAGATCCCATCAGCCTCTGAAGTCTTGCGATATGCACCATAAACTGGAGATGAAAGATAGGGGACCACTTTCAAGATTCCTGCTCAATGACTATTTCTTCTACCTCATTAATCTTGAAGTAATTATTGTATGTTCTTATTAAGGAGAGGAAAAAAACAGGCCCATTGCCATTCCTTCTACCTCATTAATCTTGAAGAAAAGATCATATGTTCTTATTAAGAAAAGAAATCAAGGGACACTTCCTCAACACAGTGACGTGCGGTGAGGTTGATACCTGGTGAGGCTCAGCAGGGCAGAGGTCGGCCTCGGCGGGGGGAATTTGCATCGCGGGAGCAACCAAGCACCTGGGTCTGCAGCAAAGGCGCTTGGTGGCTCCCGCGATGCAAACTGCCCCGCTGCCCCCCCCCCCGCTGTCCCGGCCTGCGTCCGCTGCTTCTCCAAGCTCCACCGCTGGAAGTCCCAGATCGCCTCTGGGGGAAGGCTGAGTGAAAAACGGAGCGAAGCTTCTCTGCGGCTTCCCGGCGCTGCCCAGAGGCTCTTGCAGGATTGGGCGGCCTATAAATTTAATAAATGATAATGATGAGGCATCTTCATTCCTACTGTTAGAGGAATATGAAGATGAGACCCCCCCAAAACACACACATTCTATCTTAAGGCTTCCTTAGCTTTTTAGAAACATGTAGGGAGAAATTAGCTAGGCTATTCACCTGTTCATTCCAACACACAGGATATGGTGGTTTGACTGCTATACACATATGTATATATGTACACATCCATAAGCAGAGAGCCCACCAGTCTGGTGCTCCTTCCATTTATAAAGAAAGGTTTTCCTTTCTTTATAAGTGGAAGATCTTCATTTCTTCACTGCGATGTGGCGCAGTGGTTAGAGTGCAGTACTGCAGCCACTTCAGCTGACTGCTAACTGCAGTTCGGTGGTTCAAATCTCACCGGCTCAAGGTTGACTCAGCCTTCCATCCTTCCGAGGTGGGTGAAATGAGGACCCAGACTGTGGGGGCGATATGCTGGCTCTGTAAACCGCTTAGAGAGGGCTGAAAGCCCTATGAAGCAGTATATAAGTCTAACTGCTATTGCTATTGCTATTTTCCATAGCATTATAATTTTAAGGCGCTCTCAGCAGAATGAATCTACCAGTATGATGAGTGAGATGGGTTTAGAATTCCTCTGTTAATTGGGGAGATTTAACTGAATGAGAAGAGAAAGAATAGAATTCTGCTCATATCTTAGTTCTACATTCTGCCTAAGTGACTCCTTTCTTCTGATTTATCAATCCTCCCTTTTTAACATTGGGACAGCTGCTCCATTCTTGATAGAAGTCAGCTGGGCTGGATTCTCTTGACAGAAGATAAAGAACTGTAAACTTCACTTCTCAAAAGCTCACCTGAAAGAGAGGAAATTCTCCAGCTTCTAATGTTTGGCTTAGAATGTAAATTTCCTGGACTCTCCCTACTATCTAGATAAGCGTTTCTCAATCTCACCATTGTTAAGCTGTATGGACTTCAGCTTCCAAAATTCCCTAGCCAGTATATTGTTGAAATCCACACAGCTTGCTGAGGCTGAGAAACACTAACCTAGATCAATTGACTCTTTCATACCTCGACTTCGGGAAGTCTCTTCCATTAAGGGAAGCAGCAGGATGAGCACAAAAAGAAGTGGATTTGTAAGTGCTTGGAATCACACACTGTGCTAAACAACAGTATATTTAATCAGCTATTGTGATTTGTTATAAACCATGGTTTATGGTTGAAATCTGCATATGGGGGGCTAAGGTCCAACACACGTCTCCTGAAAAAAATTGGCACAAAATTAGGAGCCGAGGTGGCGCAGTGGTTAGAGTGCTGTACTGCAGGCTACTTCAGCTGACTGCTAGTTCGGCAGTTCGGCTGTTCAAATCTCACCGGCTTAGGGTTGACTCAGCCTTCCATCCTTCCGAGGTGGGTGAAATGAGGACCCGGATTGTTGTTGGGGGCGATATGCTGACTCTGTAAACCGCTTAGAGAGGGCTGAAAGCCCTATGAAGCGGTATATAAGTCTAACTGGTATTGCTATTGCTAAAATTCAGATATTGAAAACACAGTTGATGAATAATTGTATTAGTATACTGTCCCACTGAAGTGGTACATATTCTACTTACATTTGCATCCTTTTGAATCGCTAGACAGGAGCTGGGGCAAGTAATGGGAGCTCACGCCATTGTGTGAAGCTTGGATCTCAAACCCAGGCTGTCAACTTTCCAGCTGACAAGTTCAGCATCTTTAACCACTGAGGCATCACACCCCAGACATAGATATACAGATATATCTATCTAGCTCTATCTTTCTCTCTATAGATAGACAGACAGACAGATGATAGATAGATGATAGACAGACAGACAGACAGAAGATATAGATATACAGATATATCTATCTAGCTCTATCTTTCTCTCTATAGATAGATAGACAGACAGATGATAGATAGATGATAGACAGACAGACAGATGATATAGATATACAGATATATCTATCTAGCTCTATCTTTCTCTCTATAGATAGACAGACAGACAGATGATAGATAGATAGATGATAGACAGACAGACAGACGATATAGATATACAGATATATCTATCTAGCTCTATCTTTCTCTCCATAGACAGACAGACAGATGATAGATAGATAGATAGATGATAGACAGACAGACGATATAGATATACAGATACAGTGATTGGCATGCAAATCAAAGTTCATAAAAAAGGCCCGCAGCTAATTGTGCAAAGTCAGCTTATCGTGATTTATTCATCAAGCCATGGACAAGCAAACCATGGCTTAGTGTGATGAGTGAACCCATTCAACATTTTGGGGGAAAAAATAGTGATTTCCTAACTGACTTTTTTTTTTCTTTTGAAACCAAGTTGATCTTCCTTTGCTAGGAAACATCATGCAAGTGCTTAAGTGAACTCCTCTTTGGTTGGCCAAAGATAGGCCATTCTATATAAATATAGATCTATGTGCTCTTTCCTCCATGCCGTTTCAACTCAAAAATATGTAAACTATAGCTTATATCTTAAAACAATCCTATTAAGTAAAGGGTACATCCATAAGGTGAAAGAGCATTTTGCAACATCCTATGTATTATAGCTTTCAGAAATATTGACTGTAGCCCAGTAGTGGGATTCAAATAATTTAACAACCAGTTCTCTCCCCTAATGACTAGCAGGGTAGGTGGGGCTTGGTTGGGTGACGGTTGGGTGAATTATTATTGGACTATGAAATGGGGTGCCAAGGGGAGGGGATTGAATTATACATATCGATCGCTTTCGCGCCTTTTTTACTCAGATTCAGCTTTGCTTTGCTACTCAGCGTTTGTAATTAGTAAAAGTACACTTAATTCTAAAGCATGGAGTTGAGTGGTTTCTTTCTTGATTATTCAACGAAGGAGCAGCTGACATTAAGCTGAGTGTATTCTCGTCTACTCTCTGCATCTGAACAAATGTTGCGTGCGAAAGCTCCATAGCAAATTAAGCTTTGGTCAGAATAATGAAACCTGTGTCGTAACGTCATGGCACAACCTCCATCCCTTTATATGCTTGTGACACTGGGAAGCTAGCACAAAAGGGGCAGAGTTGGTGTTGCAATGCACAATTTGTCATCAGCCCCACCCTGGTTCCTTTTCAAACAGCAATAAAAGTGCAATAAGCACTTTTATAAGGTGCTCCAATTGTTATGAAAGTGCTCCAAAGGTTCCCCGTGATAATTTCAAATAAAGGATATCAAGACCCAGTTCCTGGGGTTATAAAAAAAAAGCCTATAATAACCTTACAAGATTACCGCCTCTCATCAGTTGAGGATGATACACCCTTGTCTCTGTTGACTGCCTTGTGGGGAAACGGAGTGATGCAATCATCAAAGCCAAAGGCAAGTTACCTAACAGACTGGAATTGTGGTTCCCCTCAAAGAGTCTGGGTGCTCCCCTTATCTCTTCTATCGCATGAGCTCCTCTACTTGTAACCAGCTATTATCACCTTCCTTATCTAACAAATAGAAAGTATATAAGAATTCCACAAGGACGCCTCATGAATGACAGGCAAGGCTAATCAGCTTTGGTGGGGCATTTCCATTCTTTCTTGGTGAGAGAGGAAAAACCTTTGGTTGAAACAACATTGCTAGAGTAGATCATCTTGTAACTACATGACCTTGATGTTGTTTCAGGGCTGGAAGAGATGAACATACAAGGAGGGAGAAAAAATGCTCACCAAAACACAAGTTGTTCAATCTCAATCTCTCTCTCTCTCTCTCTCTCTCTCTCTCCCTCTCTTCCCTCCCTCTCTCTCCTTCACTCTCTCTCTCTGTCTTTCCTCTCCCTCCTCCCTCTCCTCCCTCCCTCCCCCTCCCTCCCTCCCTCTCTCCCTCCCTCTCCTCCCCTCTCTCCCCTCTCCTCCCCCTCCCTCTCCTCTTCCTCCCTCCCTCCTTCTCTCCTCTCCCTCCCTCTCTCTCTATCTATCTTTCCCTCCCTCTCCCCCCTCCCCATCTCTGCCTCCCTTCCTCCCTCCCTCTCCCTCCCTCCCCCTCTCTGCCTCCCCTTCCCTCCCTCTCTGTCTTTCTCCCCCTCTCTCTCCCCATCCCCCTATCCCTCTCCCCTCTCTCTCCCTCCCTCTCTCCCTCTCCTCTCTCTCTGTCTGTCTTTCTTCCTCCCCTCCCTCTCTCCCTTCTCCCTCTCTCTCTCCCTCCCCCTCTCCCTCTCCCCCTTTCTCTCCCTCCCTCTGTCCCCCTCTCCCTCCACCTCTCCCTCTCCCCCTTTCTCTCCCTCCCTCCCTCTCTCTCCATCCCTCTCTCTGTCTTTCTCCCTCCCTCTCCATCCCCATCTCTGCCTCCCCCTCCCTCCCTCTCTGTCTTTCTCCCCCTCTCCCCCTATCCATCTCCCCCCTCTCTCCCTCCCTCTCTCTCTGTCTTTCTCCCTCCCTCTCCCTCCCCATCTCTGTCTCACCCTCCCTCCCTCTCTCCCTCTCTCTGCCTCCCTCCCTCTCTCTGTCTTTCTCCCTCCCCCTCCCTCTCTCCCTCTCTCTCCCTCTCCCCCTCTCTCTCCCACTCTCTCTCCCTCCCCCTCTTCCTCCTTCTCTCTCCCTCCCTCTCTCTCTGTTTTTCTCCCTCCCCCTCCCTCCCTCCCCATCTCTCCCTCCCCCTCTCTCTTAATGAATTGCAGCCTGCTTGGAGATCTATTAAAATAGAATGGGGGTTTATACTTGAATAAAAACTGATATTCACACCTTTTTTTTTCTTTTCTACATCAGTCCTAGTGGAATGCTATCTGGATGCTGATAATGGCCAGCAAATAATTCCCCTTTCTCTTAGAATAAGCAATCTACTTACAGAGTTATGTTCTGGGCGAATGCCTGCCTAAGGAGAATAAGGAATGAGTGGGAGGTGAATAAACCGGAACCTGACTGAGATAAGTCCACAGTTGATTATAAAAAGGTGTTTCATCTAACAAGCCGAAAAGGGAAAGAAAGAACCCTTGATGAGATCATTTCTCTTTTTAAGGAGTGGTCTTGCATTACTGGAGCAATACCATTCATTATTTTGAGTCAACATTCTGTTGTCTGGCGAAATTCTCAGTCACCCAGGTAATGTCCCAAAGGGATTGTTCAAAAGGCAAGCAAACTTTATTGGGTTTTTCCATCGAAAACGTTTCACTTCTCATCCGAGAACAGAAGAAGCTTCCTGGATGAGAAGCGAAATGTTTTCAAGGGGAAAACCCCCCAAAAAAAACTCCACTTGCCTTTTGAACACGTTTGGGTCAGCACTCTTTTAATTTCACCTGATTGGCCAACGTTTTATATTTTATTTGATTTATTTTTTTTGTACCCCTCCTTTATATTTTTTTTTTTACAAATAACAACCTGCTGAACATATCCAACACTTCTTCCTCTCTTATTTTCCCTGCAAGAGCCGAGGTGGCGCAGTGGTGAAATGCAGCACTGCAGGCTACTGCTAGATCAGCAGTTCAGCGGTTCAAATCTCACCGGCTCAGGGTTGACTCAGCCTTCCATCCTTCCGAGGTGGGTGAAATGAGGACCCAGATTGTTGGGGGCAATATGCTGACTCTCTGTAAACCGCTTAGAGAGGGCTGAAAGCCCTATGAAGCGGTATATAAGTCTACTGCTATTGCTATTGCTATTGCTGCTATTGCAACAACAATCCTGTGAGGTGGATTGGCCCAAGAAAGAGTGATTGGCCCAGCTGGCTTTCATGCCTAAGACAGGACTAGAACTCACAGTCTTCTGGTTTCCAGCCTGGTATGTTAACCCCTAGCTCAAACTATACTTACGGTCCCTCAAAGGACTCTTCAGCTAATTTGGGCACCAAAACCATTTCACAATTCTTTGACATCCACTCTAACACTGATCATCTCTGTTGACTCCCCATTTGTCCTTTTGACTTCATATCAACGAAGTCAGACTTCGGTCAAAACAATTATTTCCATAAGTTTGTTTCCTATGAATTGAGATTATTCAGAAAAGATTTCTTCAGAAAACATTGTTTGCCATCTTTTCTAAAGAGCAGGAAATTTTCACCGGTGACATCTGCTTCGAAGGGGTTTTTTTTTTTTTCCCAAGAAAAGGCTACAGCTCATTTGCTAAGCAAATTTTACGTGCAGAACGTTGCAGATACATTGCTGTTTATTTTCCAAACGTAAATATATTGTAGCTGGCTATTGCCATTGCTGGTTTTACTGTGGGTTCGCCTTGGTAGTAAGGTGTTGTTTTATGAGAAATCAGTCGGTATTCATAAATAGTTGGAAGGAATATTTATTTCCTACCAAGGTTTTTAAAGGCCTCAAGCTTGTTAAGGGGGACTGCTATTTTTAAAGGCCTCAATTCTATTGGAACACACTGTGTATACTAATGCTTCCCCCCCCCCCATATTTAGCAATAGCAGTTAGACTTATATACTGCTTTATAGGGCTTTCAGCCCTCTCTAAGCAGTTTACAGAGTCAGCATATCGCCCCCCACAGTCTGGGTCCTCATTTCACCCACCTCGGAAGGATGGAAGGCTGAGTCAACCTTGAGCCTGTGAGATTTGAACCGCTGAACTGCAGATAACAGTCAGCTGAAGTGGCCTGCAGTACTGCACCCTAACCACTGCGCCACCTCGGCTCTTAAAGGAGCTCCATGTTTTTGTAACTTGCATAGCTGTTTTAGAATCTATTCCCAGCAACCTAAATGCATGTACATGCCTAGCTCCTTTAGAAAAAGCCAATACTTCCCTGAAAATTATTTTCTGTTAATAACTTTTCTATTAGACCAGGGGTTGGCAAACGTAAACACTCAAGGAGCCACTTGGATCCGTTTCCCACAGAAAAGAAAACACCGGGCGTCACAAAGGTCCTAACCGGAAGACCGCCCTGTTCAATTCTGGAGCTGACCGGAAGTTCAGTTCCCCTACCATAGAGTCTCCTCCTAGCACGGCATACTTTTTCCTCTACCTGTCATAACCGAAAGCCCTATCAATTGTGGAGACAACTGGAAAACTCTCCCCTTGCCATAGAGTCTTCTCCTGGCGCACTGTGCTTCTCCCCCCCCCTCTCCCGGAAGCTCCTCTCAAAATTGTGGCGCCAACCGGTGACGGAGCCACAGCCGAGGAAGGAAAGAGCCACATGCGGCTCCGGAGCTGCAGTTTGCTGGCCCCTGTACTAGACTATGTAAAAATGGAACACATTAGTGAGTTCGCCATCTAATCAGTTTGATTGCTAAGGTGCTGGACTAGAAACCAGGAGACTTTGAATTCTAGTCCCACTGTATGCATGAAAGATGGTTGTGTGACTTTGGGCCAGTTTCTCTCTCTGAGTCCAACTCATTTCACAAGGTGATTATCACAACTGATGTGCTGCAATGGGGCACGACATCCACCTTGGGCACATGACCGCCCTGCAACGCCCCAGCGCATACGCAATTGGCCATTTTCCCTCAAAAAGAGGTAAGGAATGCGGGCGGGTGGGCGAGCCCACTGAAACACCGTTCCGGTACGGTGCTGCTGCTCCCAGCGGCCACATGTACACCCGTACCAGGCCATACCATCCGGAACCCACCACTGTTGCGTTCCCAGAGGGGGAAAAAAATCCAAGGCTTTTTGGAGGTGGGGGGAAGGTTATTTACAGCACATCAAGTTGGTGGAGGCTAGTTTAAAAGAGTTCATGTGATTGCAACATCTTATCTCCACAATGTCCGTAACATTTCCTCTTTATCTGATTGCACACTCTGACACAATGTGAAGAATATCATCGTTTAGAACAGTGTGTCCATGCAAAAGGAAACAGTTCCTTCACTCCGTTGAAGCAACGGAGCGAAGGAACCAAAAGTACACTATTATTATTTGTTTTGATATTTTTTTAATATTTTATCTTGCCCAAGCTCCTTATAACAACAAAGTATTTCCTGACTGATGTTATATAACAGTTCAAATTGGAAGCAAGTTAGGGAGCAATGCCTTTATCTTTTATTTTTTAAAAAAAAAAGAAATAAGGAGGTAATCCTTCTTTCAGGTATGGACATGAACGGAAGTGTCTTGTGGTGAACAGTAGTACTTGTTCCTTGTCAAGAGCAAGAAGTTAATGGGTTTTGGGTCTCCCACATCTGAGAGTTGGTGGGTTTCCATCTTCGGTTCTGGATAGAGGGTTCTGGATAGAGGGGCACTATCCAGGATCTGCACTGGCTTCCTATTGGTCTCCGGGCACGATTCAAGGTGCTGGTTATTACCTTTAAAGCCCTACATGGCCTAGGACCTGGGTACCTACGGGACCGTCTTCTGCCACATACCTCCCTCAGACCAATAAGATCGCACAGGATGGGCCTTCTCCAGGTACCTTCAGTGGGTCAATGCCGGCTGGCGATGCCTAGGAGTAGGGCCTTATCTGTTGCCGCTCCGGCCCTATGGAATGAGCTGCCCCCGGAGATCCGGGCCCTGCCCACTCTCATGGCCTTTCGCAAAGCCATTAAAACCTGGCTTTTCCGGCAGGCCTGCGGCTGTTGACCCCTTGATGGTGGTCCAGCCCCGTCTGATTGGGTGTCTGTTGTGTTCCTTTTTAACTTGTTGTGTCCCATTGTTTTAATAATTCTTTTAATTCTTTTTTTCATTTCTATAAGCCGCCCGGAGTCCTCCGGGATTGGGTGGCCTAGAAATTCAATAAATGAAATGAAATGTAATGAAATGAAATGAGTGAAGCCAACTTACCTTTGCCACCAGTTGGCAAATGTTAGCGTGCTCATGCGCACGACCTTCCACGCATACACATAGCATTAAAAATGGGACATGATGACATCTGGCCGGGATTGATTGATTTGGTTGATTTGATTTTATTACATTTATATGCCGCCCTTTTCCCCAAGGGGACTCAGGGCGGCTCACAATTCAAATCAGGGGAAGGGGGGGTACAGACAAAAAATAAAAGATGGAACATAACAATACATAATTTAAAAACACACAGCAGTCATACCATTCGAGACGGGGGGCAACAGCTCTTTAGCCCCAGGCCTGTCGGAACAGCCAGGTTTTAAGGGCTTTGCGGAAGGCCTGGAGGGTGGTGAGGGTTCAAATCTCCACGGGGAGCTCATTCCAGAGGGTCGGAGCAGCCACAGAGAAGGCCCTCCTCTGGGTAGTCGCCAGTCGGGAGAGTCCGTCTGCAAAGGTAAGTGGAACAGCAATGGGAGGGGGAGGAATCCGCTTTGCCTCATGATTTAGATTAGCTAGAAAGCAGGAAATTCGACGACTCTAGCTAATATAATCCGTGTGTCATGGCTGATTGTCAGAATTATCCGTTCGCCCAAACAGGTAGCTTTTTTTTTTGTTTTACTTCACTTACCAGATCTGAGTTGAAGGATTCACATGCACGCATACATAACACCAGTAAAAGTATGTAAATGCAAGTGATGAAAGAAATGTCCTTCTGGGTTCAGCTCCAAGTGGGGAAAAAAGACACTGGAGACATGGAGGCTGCTTGGAAAGATGGTTTATTGTTGGACAGGGCCACATGGCTTGAGCCCTGAACAGAAAAGGGGATCACATGCTTCAATGTTGGTGGAGAAGAAGAGAAGGGCTGAGGGAGGGGCTTGCTAGGCTTTTTATAACCTGTTCAGTCCCACCTCTCTGTTTCCTGTTCCTGTGTAAGAAATGTATTCTGATTGGTTGTCAGACTCCCATGGTGCCATGCAGGGGGCTACTCTCTAGGCTGTGTTTTGAATCCAGGTATGGATGAGTTCTCAGATGCCATGTGGTCAGTTGAGCAAAGGGCCAATATTATCATGCCTTTACTCCCATCCCTCCTGGGGCTGCAGTGGAGAAGTCTTTATTATGTAAAGGGGACTAGCTTGGCCTTCTTAATGACCCATTAACAGTGGGGATGGGCAGGAAGGTACAGGCAATTATTCTGTCTTTTAAAACATGTTTCTTTCTTTTTCACATCCAGAGAAATATTCTGCCTTTTCAATATTTCCTAGGATATTTCATTTTTCTGGGAGAGGGCTGGATGATAACATCCCACACAAACTTATGGATTAACTGGACTTAGAAAAACCCAAGTCTAATGCCAACTAGATGGACTGAACTATAAATCTCCTAAAGCTGGTTTGGAATAGGGGAGCATCGTAGTAAAATAATAATAATAATAAATGAAACAAATTGAGTAAGACAAACTTAGGGTAAGGCTACTGGTAAGCAAAAACTCTGACTCATAGCTGATGATACAATGAATGAATCACTGCAGTAGCTATCCAGGCGATGCAAGAGATTGCATTATTAAGGAAATTTTAAGACAGGCATAGAAAACGACATTAAAAAATGACTGCTCTGTTGTTGTTTGAGGAGGGGCTGTATTTGTATTTGATTCAGGGAAGGAATTAAGTGAAATGGGAGCAAAATAAACTCAACAGCCCAATCCTGCTGCTGTGGGGAATCCCAGAGGATTGTTTTCATTGAGGAAAGTGATGATGGAGAGTTCATATCCATATTATGATGAATGCAGAGCTGCTGCTGCTGAACATAGCAAAGAGGGAGGGTTGCCCTCTCCTTCACCTACGCAGTCCAGGGCATTTATTATAAATTATCCTACACTGTGATTGCAACGTTACGACTTTCCATGCTCCGTTAGTCAAGAAACACAGGAAGATTGCAATACTCATTGTGTGCGGAAGAGAGGAGAAAGGGTTATGGTTATGGGGCTGATGCTTTCAGAAATATCTAGCTCCATCTAGAGGATGGATTTCTTATGAGTCAATTTGAGCTAAGGGTTAGAAGAAGAGCCATGAAATATATAGGTAGGTAGGTAGGTAGGTAGGTAGGTAGGTAGGTAGGTAGGTAGGTAGGTAGGTAGATAGGTAGATAGGTAGGTAGGTAGGTAGGTAGGTAGGTAGGTAGAGAGAGAGAGAGAGAGAGAGAGAGAGAGAGAGAGAGAGAGAGAGATAGAGAGATAGAGAGATAGAGAGATAGAGAGATAGAGAGAGAGAGAGATAGATAGATAGATAGATAGATAGATAGATAGATAGATAGATAGATAGATAGATAGATAGATAGATAGATAGATATGGGGATGGGGATAGGGATAGGGATAGGGATAGGGATAGGGATAGGGATAGGGATAGGGATAGGGATAGGGATAGGGATAGGGATAGGGATAGGGATAGGGATAGGGATAGGGATAGGGATAGGGATAGGGATAGGGATGATAGGGATGATAGGGATGATAGGGATAGATAGATAGATAGATAGATAGATAGATAGATAGATAGATAGATAGATAGATATAGATATAGATATAGATATAGATATAGATATAGATATAGATATAGATATAGATATAGATATAGATATAGATATAGATATAGATATAGATATAGATATAGATATAGATATAGATATAGATATAGATATAGATATAGATATAGATATAGATATAGATATAGATATAAGATAGATAGATGATAGATAGATAGATAGATAGATAGATAGATAGATAGATAGATAGATAGATAGATAGATAGAGATAGATAGATAGATAGATAGATAGATAGATGATAGATAGATGATAGATAGATAGATAGATAGATAGATAGATAGATAGATAGATAGATAGATAGATAGATAGAGATAGATAGATAGATAGATAGATAGATGATAGATAGATAGATAGATAGATAGATAGATAGATAGATAGATAGATAGAGATAGATATAGATAAGATGTAGATGTAGATAGAGAGAGATAGAGATAGAGAGAGGTAGAGGTAGAGGTAGAGGTAGAGGTAGATAGATAGATAGATAGATAGATAGATAGATAGATAGATAGATAGATAGATAGATAGATAGATATAGATAAGATAAGATATAGATATAGACATAGACATAGGGATAGATGGATAGATGGATAGATGGATAGATGGATAGATGGATAGATGGATAGATGGATAGATGGATAGATGGATAGATGGATAGATGGATAGATGGATAGATGGATAGATGGATAGATGGATAGATGGGAGAGAGATAGAGATAGAGATAGAGATAGAGATAGAGATAGAGATAGAGATAGAGATAGAGATAGAGATAGAGATAGAGATAGAGATAGATAGATAGATAGATAGATAGATAGATAGATAGATAGATAGATAGATAGATAGATAGAGATAGAGATAGAGATAGAGATAGAGATAGAGATAGAGATAGAGATAGAGATAGAGATAGAGATAGAGATAGAGATAGAGATAGAGATAGAGAGAGAGAGAGAGAGAGAGAGAGAGAGAGAGAGAGAGAGAGAGAGAGAAGAGCAGTGTTTTTCAACCTTGCTACTTTTAACATGTGTGGACTTCTTAAGAGCAAGGATTGCTGGGGAATTCTGGAATGAGAGATCCAGACATCTTAAAGTTGGCAGGAACTGGGGCTAGTCTAGTGAAGAGGAGGACCAGGGGAGACATGATAGCAGTGTTCCAATATTTATGGGGCTGCCACAGAGAGGAGAAAGAAGTCAAGCTATTTTTCAAAGCACTCAAAGGCCAGACAAGGAGTAATAGATGGAAACTAAACAAGGAGAGATTCAACCTGGAAATAAGGAGAAATTTTCTGACAATGAGAGGAACAGAAGTTGCTTCGGAAGTTGTGGGAGCTTCATCACTGGAAGCTTTCAAGAAGAGGCTGGACTGCCACCTGGTGTAGAGTCTGCTTGGGTAGGGGGGGGGGGCTGGACTAGATTACCTACAAGGTACCTTTCAACTCTTTATCAGTATCTAGCAAGGTTAAGAAACAGTGTGGAAACTAAACACTGGGTTGGCATAATGAGTATCAGATACACTTATGCTGGTAATTAAGTCTTGCTCTCTGTATATGTACAACATTCTATCTGTTTATATTGTATAATATAGTATAGAAATAGTAATATGTTCAGTTGGCCAAAGATTAAAACAACCTACATTAGGCTGTTTGGGGGAATCAGTTCTGTTTCGTAGCTCTGAGCTGAAATTCAGTTGCAAAGCTGCACCATTCCATTTGTACTGCATTGTTAATATACGATTTAAAAACACACCAAGAATAGAGTATTAAATTAAATAGTGTGTTAAAATAGAGTATGGTGACTGGTTCTGAGCAAAAATAATTTTAGGGCTGCCAAAGATTTGCTACTGTTTTAAAAGCCAGTATAATTTCCCATACTTTTCAATAATACTGATCCAAAGAAAGACGGACTTTGATTTTACATGTTTTGTGGCAACCAAAAACATCTTTAAGAACCTTATGTTTCAGGGCTTTTAAAGTTTTATGAAAGAGCCAGAAACTAAAAGCAGGATTAAATTATTGAACATTGTTCAATTGTTTTCCCAAGTTTTTCAAAAAATTTGGATAAAGATGAATGACTAATTGAGCATTGCCACAGTTACGTACAAACAACATTTCCAACTGATTTAAATCTTTAATTTATAAACAACGAAATCTCAGTGGACTTTGCATATAAAAAATTCTACTGTGATTTATGCCATTTATGTGACAATTTCATTTTACAAGTGCTTCTTACTATATCAACCGTTAATCATGTATTCTGTATATACTACACCTCAATTGTGACTTGTCCTGATGACTATCCTAAGGCATTTCTATCCTCAATATTTTTTCTAACCATGTTAAAGTAATTTACAGGGATTTGGGGTTGTTTTTTTTTTGAAAATGTTTCACGGAAGACATGTGATGAGTAATAAATATTTTGCAAAATGAAAAAGTAGTGGAAACTGTGATTGTTCATTTGTGGTTTGGATGCATTATTTGAAAAATAATTACCGCTTGGTCTCATGACACACTACAGGAACAGTTTCAGAAAAACCAAAAATATCCAGCGTTTTGGTTAACTTCGGTGCAAGAAAATTAATTTAAAACTCTTGGGCTGATTTTGGAAAACTTGTTTGTTACTTTTGTACTCAAGGATGTCCAATGGGTTTAATAAAACCAACCGTTCCCCAGGCAACTTCATCTTTCAGGATATTAAGATTTTGGATAATAGTCTTCTCACATTGGAATAACATATTAAAACACATGGAAGAACACCTGGTATAACTCCCCGTGGAGATTCGCACCCTCACCACCCTCCAGGCCTTCTGCAAAGCCCTTAAAACCTGGCTGTTCCGACAGGCCTGGGGCTAAAGAGCTGTTGCCCCCCGTCTCGAATGGTATGACTGTTGTGTGTTTTAAATTATGCATTGTTTTGTGTCGTTTTTAATTTTTGTTTGTATCCCCCTTCCCTGGTTTGAGTTGTGAGCCGCCCTGAGTCCCCTTCGGGGAAAAGGGCAGCATATAAATAAAATAAACATAAACATTCAACATTCATATATACTCTATATACAGAACATACACAGTTTATATATTGATTTCAAATACCTTGTTTCCCTGAAAAGCATGCGCAGAGCACACTTGTTTCCATTACAATTGTAGAATACTTAAACCCATTCGAAATAATTAGGACCCTTTCGAGGCTACAATTAATTGCCCAGTGGTAAGATATTTGAGAAATTTTGTTTACTTCAATGCAAAATTAAATATTTTCATCTAGATCAATAAGAAAGCCACAAGGATCTCCCCTATTTTATTGTTTCATGGCACATACATTCAATACTGCCATTTTTCTCAACACTATATTCTTCTATAGATTCAAAAGTTAATGGTACTTGCAAATTATTACAGAAATTTTGTCTCAACAAATATTTTGGCCTCTCTCTGATTTACTCAGCATATTTGGAAAGTCATAATTGGATTTACAGAATTTTTAAAGGTAGAAACACTGGTATAAAATGCTTGCTCACGTTTGTGTTGGAAGCAATAGCAATAGCAGTTAGACTTATATACCGCTTCATAGGGCTTTCAGCCCTCTCTAAGCGGTTTACAGAGTCAGCATATCGCCCCCAACAACAATCTGGGTCCTCATTTCACCTCGGAAGGATGGAAAGCTGAGTCAACCTTGAGCCGGTGAGATTTGAACTGCCGAACTGCCGAACTACAGTTAGCTGAAGTAGCCTGCAGTGCTGCATTTAACCACTGCGCCACCTCGGCTCTGAGGTGCTTCTGAGTTGAAAGAATTAGTCGGTGACATCACCGTTGCCTGGGGACAACCTGGTTTCATGTCCCCATTAATACGACCACCAAAGTGGTACCTATCTATCTACTTGTGATCACACGCTTTTGAATTGATATGTCAGCAGGAGCTGGAGCGAATGATGGGAGCTCACCCCGTGATGCAGCAGCACTTGGGCTTCAAACGTGGACTCTTGCTGATGTCAACCCAGCATCGTAACCACAAAAGCCGTGTGTTCATGTATAAAACATTATCTTTATCAGAACTTCCACCTGGCAAAACAAAAGTTTAAATCATCAGATTTTTGTGGTATTAGTTATTGTCTGGTGTTAAGCCTTGCTTAATCCCTGATCAACCACCAATAGAGAAATAAACCACATGTACACATCAGCCAATGAAAAAAGAGCAGAACACATCATCTCCAGCAACCAACAGGGAAATAAGCAGTTGAGTGAATATCTGCAACAGGGAATTCCCAAACCATATGGTTTTTTTTTTTAACTATAGTAGCATGAATTGCTATGTTGCTTCACCTCTTACAAATCCTGACTCCCAAATGAATGCATTTCTGACCAAGCCTGTAACATTTTGACAAGCTGGTGATTCCGGCTTTAGTAATTACAGCATACATTCTTATGTCTTGCCCCTGATTCAGTGAAAACATAGACTACAAGAGGTACTGAATTGGGAAAGAAAATGAAACAACCTTCCCAAGAGAGTTTGCCTGGTTTCAAATGTATTATTCCTCCCTCTCTCTCTCTCTCTCTCTCTCTCTCTCTCTCTCTCTCTCTCTCTCTCTCTCTCTCTCCCTCCCTCCCTCCCTCCCTCCCTCCCTCCCTCCCTCTCTCTCTCTCTCTCTCTTTACTTTATGGATTGTATCTGTTAGAAATTCTTGCCCAGGGTCATTCCAGAATATTGTGCTTTTTGAAATACCCTTCTTGCAGATTGGACAAGCAAGAACTGCTTTTCAAAAGGTCCTTAAAAACATTTTTAATGCAAGTTTTTAACTGCTGATTTTACCTATTAATCATTTCAATTGTTACCCATTGATTTTAATTGTTTTTAATTGTTTTTAACTGTTTAATTGTTTTAATTGTTGTCCATTGATTTTAATTGTTCTTACTGTCAGATTTCTCCTTATTTCCAGCCAGTTACTTCTACTGTTTTTAATGTCTCCGTTTTTTATTGTAAACCATGGTAGAATATCCAATCAAGCCTATCAAGTTAAGCAGGCAAACAAGTAAAGAAATAATCTATCACTTGAATAAAGATTTGAGGCAAAATAAGTAAAATCTTAAATAAGCAAATAATGTGATCAAGAGAACATTCTTTCCTCAGCAATCCCTAATTTAGTTTCAGGTAAAGGGGAAATAGTTTTAAAGAGGAAAATTTTAGTTAAAATAAAAAAACATAAATTTAGATATTCTTATTTAGCAATGAGCATTGCACAGAAGCATATGTCATATTAATTTCGGCACTGATAAGTTACAGAAAGGACAAGATATATTTAAGATTTATTCCAAAAGATAATTAATATAGCAATAGCAATATAGCAATAGCAGTAGACTTATATACCGCTTCATAGGCCTTTCAGGCCTCTCTAAGCGGTTTACAGAGAGTCAGCATATCACCCCCAACAATCTGGGTCCTCATTTTACCCACCTCGGAAGGATGGAAGGCTGAGTCAACCCTGAGCCAGTGAGATTTGAACCGCCGAGCTGCTGATCTAGCAGTAGCCTGCAGTGCTGCATTTAACCACTGCGCCATTGGCTATTTCCCAGGCCAACAGGTTTTTTCCCATTTTAAACTGAAAAAATGACCTTGTTGCCTTTATTTTATTGGATCGAAGTCAATATTACATCACTTGACTTCAGCTGGTCCATATCTTGGGAATTTCGATCTTGCAGCAAAAACTGTGTGTAGTAAAAGTGTTGTTGAATTTCATTTGGTGCCAGCCACTGTGGTGTGTTGAAAAAAAAGTTAACCATAATCTCACATTTTCCACATTGTTGAAAACGGCAGATGAAGGAGTCATACACATCACATTGTATTATCAGATGGATATTACAAAATTATGTAGACAACCGAGGACCATTGCAGAAGCACTGTGGACACGACACAGTCTGATTGTGGTTTGGTATGTTTGTCAAAAAGCGGGCACAAAGTTCATATGAACACTTATATGCTTCACTTCAGCATATTTCATGTGCAGACTTCCTTCTAAACCGTGTCTAACTGCACTATGCCCTAAAAGCAAACCTTGCAATTTCTATGTGAACAGTTAAAGCTTAATATCGTGAAACCCTAGTTTGGTTCAGGCTTGCGGCCTACTTTGGTTCAGCCTGCCACCTTAATAAAGTAATAAAGGTGGGATAAAAAATAATTTGATAGTAATAAAACAACCGAGAAACTCCTTTATGACAATCAATGAAGCATTATTAGTGATTCAAATATATTTCAATCAAGACTAACTATAGAAGTTACATTACTGCTGGGCCATTGATTCATTAAACGAAGATAGTGAAAATGAAATTAATTGTTTTTGCTTGTGACTTTACCTCTGAAGTCATAAAACTTGTGCTAAACTATTTTTTAATAGGAGACAAATCAGATGAATTTTGATCCGGGAACACAAAAGGTGTGGATGAAAAATTGAAAAGCAGATATATGGTTGTCCATATACAAGCGTGTCATGGAGCATTTTCTCCTTGAAGGGGCATTCTGGACCTGTAGCACTGGTGGGTTTCAAAAAGTTTTTGAACCTACTCTGTGGGTGTGGCCTCCTTTTTGGGAGTGGCTTGCCGGCCATGTGTTCTCTCTCTCTCTCTCTCTCTCTCTCTCTCTCTCTCTCTCTCTCTCTCTCTCCTTCCTTTTGTCTCTGTCCCTTTTTCCTTTTTTTCTTTCATCTCTCACTTTTTCTTTCTTTTTTTCTTTATTTCTTTCTTCCTTGTGGGAGTGGCTTGCCGGCCATGTGTTTTCTTTCTTTCTTTCTTTCTTTCTTTCTTTCTTTCTTTCTTTCTTTCTTTCTTTCTCTCTTTCTGTCTTTCTCTCTCTCTCTCTTTCTTTCCTTTTGTCTGTCCCTTTTTCCTTTTTTCTTTCATCTCTCTCTCACTTTTCCTTTCTTTTTTTCTTTATTTCTTTCTTCCTTTCTTTCTCTTTCTCTCTCTGTGTGAGTCTGTCTATCTGTGTGTGTGTGTGTCAGTGGTGGGTTTCAAAAAAAGTTTGGAAGCTCTTCTGTAGGTGTGGCCTGCTTTCCGGGTCCACTGGTGGAACCTCTTCTAACCAGTTCGGTAGATTTGACGACGAAGCGGTTCTACTGAACTGGTGCGAACTGGCAGGAACCCACCTCTGACCTCTAGGCCTTGCATATGCTAGAAACTCCATCTATTTAGAAGGAATAATGAAAGGCTAGGCAGTTCTCCAGGAAGAGATCACTTAAAGGAAAAAAATTCTTATGATTGAGCAATTGCGTAGGAAAACATGGCCAGAGGCAGGTTTTGTGACCGTAGATGTTTAATGCATACCAAGCTGCTTTTTATCCACTTAACTCCAGCTGGGGACTGTCACTATTTAAGAGTCATTAAAAAAACAGGAAGTGGGCTGTCAGAATGCTTTTTTGGATCAAATGAGGCAACTGTGTTACCGGGGACATATAATACCACCAGCAACAAAATTGCTAGTTTGGAATAAATGTTATTTCTAAATTGGGGAGAAAGCCCATCATCCAATCCCATGACTCACTTGAGTTTCCTGTGTTACTTTAGTGAGTCAGGTTTGTTTGCCTATTGTCTATATGTTGAATTAGTTTTACTAACTTTAAGGGTAACGTCTCCCCCTCCCACACCTCCAAAAGCACATTTCATGGTTCACAGCATGGGACATGTAAGAGATTATCTGCCAAAAATCTGTTTCCCTCTTTGCCAAGTTTGTCCTATGGAGGTACTAGTTGTTATTTCAGTTTCTGAATATCATCCAAACTCTTCTCAAAACACCTTCTTTATTTTTGTTTGGAAAACTTTCCAATTTCTCCTTGAGTTAAAGAGCTGTACAAAATATATATCCAGATCCTGAATATGAAACTCAAATACTTTGGCCACCTAATGAGAAGGAAGGACTCACTGGAGAAGAGCCTCATGTTGGGAAAGACTGAGGGCAAAAGAAGAAGGGAGCAGCAGAAAATGAGGTGGCTGGATGGAGTCACTGAAGCAGTAGGCATGACCTTAAATGGACTCCAGAGGATGGTAGATGAAAGGAAGGTCTGGAGGAATGTTGTCCATGGGGTCGCGATGGGTCGGACATGACTTCCCAACTAACAACAACAACAATGTGTATGTATATGTGTATATATAATAATATATATTTGTTTTCGTAGATTTTCATGGGTGTAGGCATGCTGGTCTTGTTGTATTTGGGTCTTTTCCCGTGTAAGATATTTTCCCGTGTATATATTTTCCCAGAGTCGGAACCCTGTCCAGGATCCTCCACATCCTCCAGAGCCGACTCATAGGGCCCCTCACTGTTGGAGTCTGGTGGCAGCTCCAACAGCTCCTGCTAGGCCACAACACCCAACTAGGTAACGCCATCAGTGCACAAACATGTGGGGTGCAGCTGGAAATGGGGTGCCACTGAGAGACAAAGATTACAGGTTGTTCTCAACTTACAACAGTTCATTTAGCGACCATTCAAAGTTACAAGGGTATTGAAAAAATTTTTTTGATTTATAATCATTTTTCACAACACCCCCATAGGGGATGTTATTTACATTCAGATGCTTGACAATTGGTTCATATTTATGAAGATTTCAACGTCCCCAGGGTCATGCGATCAGCTTTTGCAGTCTTCCAACAAGCAGAATCAATGGGGAACCAGATACACTTAACAACTTGAGGAGCCGAGGTGGCGCAGTGGTTAGGGTGCAGTACTGCAGGCCACTTCAGCTGACTGTTATCTGCAGTTCAGCGGTTCAAATCTCACCGGCTCAAGGTTGACTCAGCCTTCTATCCTTCCGAGGTGGGTAAAATGAGGACCCGGATTGTTGTTGGGGGCGATATGCTGACTCTGTAAACCGTTTAGAGAGGGATGAAAGCCCTATGAAGCGGTATATAAGTCTAACTGCTATTGCTATTGCTAACTGTGCTACTAATTTAAGAACTGCAGTGATTCACTTAATAAGGTGGAAAAAGAAAATCATACAATTTTTCACTTACCAAATTTACCACTTAGCAACATAGCTTTTGAGCTCAATTGTGGACGCAAGTCAAGGACTGCCTGTATGTGTGTGTTTATATAATATAAAATTATATATTACATATAGGAGCTTCCCCCACCAATGCTGGCATATTGCATGAGATTGAGCCATAATTCTTTCTACACGTTCTTCTTAGAATGGGTGTATCCAACAGCACTACTATAACTCACGTCAACACCCCTGCTTTGCAAAATGTGCTCAAACATTCAATAGCCAGTTGCTATTTTTATAAAATGATATAAGACATTGTCAACAAGCAGTGTATTCTTGTTACCTAGCTAAAAGATTATAAACAGATAAATATTGGATTAGGTAAAACTGTGGTTGGAATTTTATAATTTGAAATTGAATGACTCAATTAGCCAAAAGCATGCTCATTAATTTTTTAGAATTGGAAGTCTGCCATTTCTGCCAAAAAAAAATGTGATGTCTAATTACACGTTTCATTGCAAAATACTTAAAAGGAGTCATGCTTTGCATCTTCCAATGCCTTGATAGAATTCCCTAGAGCACATTAATTAACTGGTATGTCATGCAGTTGTGAACATAAGGTAATTAATAAGGTCAGAAGCAAATATTAGAATGGATAAGATATAGTTTTGCTCTAAAGCTATTTAGAGAATTTGGAGTTTGCATAAGAGAACTGAGGAGGTTGATAATTTATATCAGAATCTTGGCTAGCATAACCGCTATGCATAGCTGTGAGTCAAAAGTGACATCTTAATTGAGCTTACAAGTAACAGCAGGTGCCAGAGTTTCTGAGCCAACATTTTGGTTGCTAAGCAAGAGTGTTGTTAAGTGAGTTTCACCACATTTTACAAGTTGGCCACGCCCACCCAGTCACATGGCTGGCAAGCCACTCCCACCCGGTCACATGGCTGGCAGGCCACTCCCACAAAGCAGGCCATGCCTACAGAAGAGGTTCTAAAAAAATTTGAAACCCACCACTGATACCTACATACATACATACATACATGCATACATACACACACACACACACACACACACACACATACATACATACATACATACATATGAAGTCACTGCAAATATAAAATACACTATAATTATCTATTGGCTGAATGCTAGAAGACTGTCATCAGTTAAATCTATTCCAGTTGTTCTTACTTTAAGCAAGAAAGATTCTGAATTGAGCCAGGTTGTCTGAAGAGAATTAATGATTCTCTTTAATTTCAGTATTTCTAAGGAAGTCCTTTAAATTCTTGTCACATAAGGCTTATCTCTTTTGTTCTGTTACCCCTATGGCCAGATTGTCAAGCCAGCCATATTGGGGGAGGGAAGGAGACAAATATAAAACATGATGATCACATGACCCTAGAACACAGCATATCGTAAATATGTCAGTTGCCAAATATCTGAATTTTGATCACATAACCATGTAGATGCTGCAATGGTCATGAAGTGTGAAAAAAATGGTCATAACTCCCTTTTTTCAGTGCCGTTGTAACTTTGAGAAGCGACTAAATGAACAGTTGTAAGTCAAAAATTACCTGTCCTAGTCCAATGCATATAAAGAGACTATATAATGTATTAATAGAAATGGATTCGGAAACAGAATTAGTTAAAGACTGTATGATAAAGTGGGCACAAAATTTTGAAGAACCAATAATGTTGGATACATGGGAAAAGATTTGGGTAAGAAATGTAAAATTTACACAAGCCCAAAATTTGAGAGAAAACTTCTATAAGATATTTTATAGATGACATTTAGATCCTAAAAAACTGGCCTGTATGTATCTGAATTTACAACCTAAATGCTGGAGATGTGATTGTGCTGATGCTACATACTATCATATATGGTGGACTTGTAAAAGGTTAAAGCATTTTGGATAAAAATATGGTGGATTATGCAAAACATTCTTTAAAAAGGGATAAAGTTTACCCCTCAGTTATTCTTGTTAGGTATAACTACTGATTGTACAGTTATAGAGACTAACCTGATTTTGCATTTAATAACCGCAGCAAGACTGTTGGTGGCGCAATACTGGAAGAAGGAAGATTTGCCTACTATTCAAGAATGGACATTAAAAGTAACAAACCTAGCAGAGATGGCTAAAATATCAGCATATCTCAAGGACCATTCAGATGAGAAATACAAGCTGGAATGGAGAAGATGGATTGATTACATTCAAAATAAATATGGGACTAAGAAATTCCAGCTAGCTTATGACTGAGGCAACAAGGAATGACATAATCTGTTTAGAGTTAGCCTAGCAAAGAGGAGTTAAAGCTCAAATGATAGAGGATATTAATTTTTTACTTTTAAGTTTACTTTAGAATATTTTTGTTAAAGATTTATACCCTGTATTGGTTTTGGGAAGTCGGGGGAGGGAAGATTGGGAGGGGTGGGGTTTAGGTGGGGAGGGGAGGGGGAAGGAAGTAAACATTTGTAAAAGGTTTTTTTTAAAAAAAATTCAATAAAAAAAATTACCTGTCCGCATTTTCATGACTTTCCTAGCAGTTCAATTTCAAACCTTGAAAAATGATTTAGCAATCTACCTTCTGCTGCATTCTCATTAGGATTTTCATAAGCTAATAAAAGCTTCTGAAACTTGCTCCTTATTCTGTTTTGCAGCTTTTCCCCACTTATTCCACAGGTATTTAATGTTCCAGTATATGCACTGGATATTTACACTGGAGTACAAACATAGAGGATTATAACTTGGCAACTGTGTGTGATGAACTACATCCCTCTCTGAAGAAAATTAGAACGGGGAGGAATCAAAATGTGCCACTGAAAAATGTTCCTCTCAAACATATGAATGGTTTATTTATTCTACTTCGGCAGCAGCAGTCTATTACCATTCCTATTTTGGATGAAGTGGCTTTACGAAGGTTATACAAAGGGCACTAGAAGCATGATATTAAGCAACAAGGAAAAAAATTGCCCATGAGGTAAGTTTTAGGTCATTAAGGCTCTCTACATAATCCCCAGCTTACAGCCTCGCTTCACAAGCTTATTAGTACATGAGACAATATTAATATCTGGACTTCGTCACATGCTTTGCAATTTTGGCAGAGAACTTCCATCTGGAAGCAGTAAAGTAGGCATTCCATTACGTTGTCATTAAAAGGGACACATGTTGCTTTATAGAGAAAGAGGTAAAAGGGATATATTAAAGGTTTGGAAATGGATACATATTTAGATAAAGAGATAAGGTCCCTAGCTAGAGTAGAATTTTATTTGATTAACTCACTTGGTTTCAACATAGTTTGAAATCCTGCAAGTAATAAATCAATTGAGACTAGGAATGATGCACATTGCTTAAGTGTTAATAACGATGGGAAGCTGAGCTTAAGGTAGAGAGTTTATTGATTTCTCTTTTTTGGGGGGGGTCTTTTTCCCCTTTCTTTTTTTTTTTTTTTTTTTAATTTTTTTTTAGCTTCTAATCTATTTGGTTTCAATATACTCCAGACTTTGCTTGATAAGGAACGATGTCGGGAATGGGATCTGGGAAGTCGGAAGGGGGTCTGGGAAGGGGGTTCATGGGGGGGGGAGGGGGGAGGGTGGAAATATAGATTCAATTTTTAAAACAATGAATGCACTTGGATACTGTTGCTTTTTTTTTCTCTTTCTTTCTTTTTTCCTTTCCTTTAATTTTTTTTCTTATAATTTTAGTGTAAATTACAAAACGAATAGACCAATGAATAGTAAAAATACACCGAAGTGAGGAGTAGAGGGAAAGAAGAGGGAGGAATTAAGAGGGAGTGAGAAGGGAATGTAAGGAGGGTGAGATGGCGGGAAGGGGAGAAAGGAATGGCTGAGGGGGAGGGGAAGTAGAAGAGGGGATTGTTGGAGGGGAGAAATGAAACTTGGAGGGGTAGAAGAAAGGGTGTATGAAGGACAGAAGTGTTAGCTGTGTTTATTGCTTTTTTTTTTTAATTGCACAGTATTTAAGTGATTGTATAAAGGAAAAAAAAAAGGGACACATGCATTCAGTGCCGGATTTTCCTATAGGCTAACTAGGCTTCAGCCTAGGGCCTCAAGATCAAGAGGGGCCTACGTTCAAATTGTTAGCAAAATTAAAATTGCACTATTCTAAAAACAGTGAACACTAAAACACTGAACCGAAAATAAGGAGAAATTCTACGTATATGACTAATAAACAAACATAAAAATGTATTGGTTAAGATCGTTCCAGCGCCGCGGCAGTCCCAGCAAAACTCACATTTTCTCAAGTCTGTATACATATGCAAAATATGTAGGCATACGTGTTACATATCCATTCACATATCAGTGATACATTTAATAGCCAGTTGGTTTGTTTTCACATTTCTTCATGGCCCAAACAGGCTTAACGGCTGTCAGATTTAGAATGACATGTCTCTGGGTAGTGGTGACGACACAAAAAAATTCAGTTTCGATGAAATGTCAGCTCTGATTCAAAAGGATCAGTATTAAGCAAAGTCATTTTTTTTTCAAAGGAAAAGATAAATCCAACACAGCACATTCACTTGGGAAATTCTGAAAGAATCACTACAGAGGTTATGAAATACATCCCATCTTCATGAGTTGTCGTGATTAGTTTTTATAAGAAATGGTACTGAATGACTGCATGCATTTCATTGTGATAACTTGATGATGTCAGTTTCCATTCTAGAAACAAACATTGTTTTGCAAAATCCGTATCCATCCCAGGTGTCAACGTTCTGGAACGTTTCCAAGGCTGAATGGGGGTATTATCCATGCAAAATATGACCTATATTTTTTGTACAAAATAAATCATCTTCTGAGAAAGTATGCAGTACTGGAAGCTTTCTCCTTAACATTTTCAGAGAAGTTTATTTTTGTCAGACGGATGGGAGATGATAGCTTTTTTTCATAATTTGTGGACTTCAATTCCCAGAATCCCTGAGAATCCCTTGAAATTGAATTCTGGGAGTTGAAGTCCACAAATCCCAAAGGAACGTGTTCCTCACCTCTGCATTAGATAGACCAGATCATAAAACAATTCTCCAGAAGATACCAAGAACTATACTTATGCAGTGCCCATCGACCTGAGTGACCTTGAGTTGGCCACGCCCACCCAGTCACATGACCACAGAGCCCCACCTACACAGATTTGAATCCCACCACTGGGAAGGATACTGCAAAATCCCCATTCCCTCCCCACATTGGGGCCAGCCAGAGTGATAAGAGCCGAGGTGGCGCAGTGGGTAGAGTGCAGTACTGCAGGCTACTTCAGCTGACTGTTATCTGCAGTTCGGCGGTTCTAATCTCAACAGGCTCAAGGTTGACTCAGCCTTCCATCCTTCCGAGGTGGGTGAAATGAGGACCCAGACTGTTGGGGGCGATATGCTGACTCTGTAAACCTCTTAGAAAGGGCTGAAAGCCCTATGAAGCGGTATATAAGTCTAACTGCTATTCCTATTGCTATATTTGCCAGTTCTCCGATCTACTCAAAATGTCCCCTGCCGGTTCTCCAGAACCTGTCAGAACCTGCTGAATTTCACCCCTGCTTCAGATGCCGAACAATATTTTGCTACCTCGTGTATTCTTGTGTATGCCAAACAATATGGCAATTCAAAATGGTATTTTTAGTTTGAAAATCCTGATGCTTCAACTGTTTTATGATAGTATTGTTTTATTTTACTATGTTTTTATTGTATGTAGCCAGCTGTGTTGTATATTTCTTCTACCCTGATACCCTTAAGCACAAAGGGCACTTTTTACCATTTTAAATAAGTACTTTTTAATCCTGCCACTTTTTGTTGACAATATTATAAATCCAGGGCTTTATAATATTCAGACTGGTCCTATTAGAGTTTCTTGTGAAAAGGACTATCCTGCTATACCTCTTATTAAGTATAGGTGGGCAAAAATAATATTGGCAAAGGAATGCAAAAGAAGTTAAGAGATAAAAGAATGTATAAAGAAAACCCCAGCCTTAGAAAAATAATGCTGTAAACATAAAAAAAGACGTTTAAAATGTCTTTGCCTCTATAAGCAATAATGTCCCATATTTCCAGAAAATTACAAAGTAGTAATTAGAGGCTAGGCATAATGGAAGGGAAGGCTAAAATGAGTTACCAAAAATTTCTCCATAAGATGTTTAACTTTTATTTTTTTAATAAGTTGATTAAACCAAATTTCATTTTCCTCTTTGGGCTTTACTATCATCTTGAAGAATGTAAAGTGATTATATGTTTATAGTAGAGTTTCTTTTAAAAAAATCTGTCTTGTTTTTGCCAGGAATATTAGAGTGTAGAACGAAAAAAATCTAGCAGAATTTCAAGAATGTGTTATTGTTAAGTTCCAGATGTTATTGAGATTTGGTTTACCTCCAATGGCTAACAAATTGCAACGGAAAAAGATTGTTACCCTCAGCAGCCAAAAAGAATCAGAGAGGGAAAATATTTCACTATAAAACTGTGTATGTTTATAAGATGAATTAGCCGTTCATCATACACTGGGAGATAGGTAACATATATAGCATTTTAATTTTAAAAACCTGTATAATGTAGTGTATAACATCCTTAAGCACGGTTATTAGACAAGTCATTGTAGAAGAGCCAAGGTGGCGCAGTGGTTAAATGCAGCACTGCAGGCTGACTGCTAGATCAGCAGTTCAGCGGTTCAAATCTCACTGGCTCAGGGTTGACTCAGCCTTCCATCCTTCCGAGGTGGGTAAAATGAGGACCCGGATTGTTGTTGGGGGCAATATGCTGACTCTGTAAACCGCTTAGAGAGGCCTGAAAGGCCTATGAAGCAGTATATAAGTCTACTGTTATTGCTATTGCTATTGCTATTGCTATTATTGCATTGTGAATACTGTATAAAAAGATAGCTTCCAAGTAAATATGCAAAAGGTTTTGCTGCCAAAGAATGAAACTAGACAACCATAGAAAGTGAAAACAGTACATTCCTTCAGTGTACATCCTGAACAAAAATCCTGTGAAATGATGATTGGCTTAAAATTATCCAGTAAGCTTCTCCTATACTAGTCCTACACTGTCTGCATTATCTCGCACTGACATTTAATCAAATTGTTAACATTAGTTAAGCAGTGAGTATGAAGCTCTTGTTTGAATGTGTTTACGTAGCAAGATATAATTAGCTAGTTTTACACACTGGCTAATTTCTTCCATGGCTGAAGAAAATTAATTACGTCACTTCTGTGAAGTATCCAACAGCTGCATTCATTGTGCAGTTTTTTTGCTTGCCGTGGCAAAAAAAAAATTAGACAAGAGTTTGTTTGCAAGACCAATTCGAATCTAAATAAACTGGATATTTTGGCTACATTGCAGAGTGGGTGAATTCAGTTATAGTAGTGATGGAAGACCTGAAACATTGGAAGACCTGAAATATCAGGTTATAGTCAGATTTTTAGGAGAAAATTTACATATGTGGTTGTTGAGGGAGTTCTCGATGAATTGATGGCACATAATAAATCAATAAAATTGGGCCCAATATTTATCCAGGACAGCCTTTCAGAAGAACAGAAATAAGCAAATAGCTATTCATATTCTGCAGAAATTCCACCAATCAGGAGATTTCCAGGCTTCCTTTTATAACGTTTAAATCAAACACAATAATTCATGCTATAGTTTTCATGCTCTTTTACAGTCAACTGGAAGATTGTTACCATCCAATTTATCATCGCAACCTATTGACTCTCTTGCATGGATGTTTTCCAGACAATTTTATTATTTCAATGAGTAAGAAAGTACTCTGCCCATTCTGGGATTTTAAATAATTATTTACATTTCCAGGAAGTAGACAGTTCACTTTCCCTACTACCTGGAAATTTGCATACCGTAATTAAATAGCTGAGTTCATGGTTTCCCCACAATCACCAATTTAGATTTTCAAAATGTGTATTTCTATGATGGTAGGTGAGGGGGGGGGGGTTTGTATTAAAAAAGCTTCTCAAAGTAGCATGCCTTTTTTCAGAAATATCTGTAATTTGGCATCCGGAGCCCCCTGGGGAATTTGTTTATTCCAGTCCAATACTTGAAGAGTCACTCCACAGAAAACAAGATTTTGATCTAAGAAAGATGGATAAAGCTTCACTTTTGATCGATCACAAAATTCACCCACATGTGAAGGTGCTCTTGGTATCTAATCATTTACTTGCACATATTTATTTAAAAAGGGAAAAGCATTTTTGCAGTGGTTAAATCCCACATGATAGGATTATTTGCAAATTTTCCAAATTATGTTGCCATACATAGTTTCATGCACCCAAATATTACGCAGTCTTACAAGATTTGGACCACCATATTAAAAACTTTAAGAGTTATAGTTAAAAAGTAAGAGCTGAGGTGGTGCAGTGGTTAAATGCAGCACTGCAGGCTACTTCAGCTGACTGTTATCGGCAGTTCAGCGGTTCAAATCTCACCGGCTCAAGGTTGACTCAGCCTTCCATCCTTCCGAGGTGGGTGAAATGAGGACCCGGATTGTTGTTGGGGGCAATATGCTGACTCTTTAAACCGCTTAGAGAGGGCTGAAAGCCCTATGAAGTGGTATATAATATAAGTCTAACTATTGCTATTGCTATTGCATGCACCCCAATATTACACAGTCTTACAAGATTTGGACCACTATATTAAAAACTTTAGAGTTATAGTTAACTGTTCTGACCCCCCTCTGTGCTCGTTCACAAACGACAGCCACACACACAGCTTGCAAAAGGAATGTCTTTATCAGTCCCGGCTCAAGCTGGCGGCAAGCCCAAAAGAAACATAAACAGCTCTTACAAAAAGTCTTCACTCAAACTAAATTCCAAACAGAGTTACATGAATCCAGACACTTAGCTACAGGCTTCTCTCAAGGGTTACACACGAACAGAGAACGACGAATGACGTTGACTTCTGCAACTAAGGCATGGCACCATCAGTCTTTTATCCACAGGAGGAGAGCCTTAACGAGCCCCAGCTGCTTGTTATCATCTCCTGGGAGTATCCTGAAACTACTCACTGATAGCAGCACCAACCGAGCCACAACAGTTAACAAGTACTGGGTCTTTCTTAATCCAACTCTAGCACTAATATGGGATGGTTTCATACACATTTTAACACATTTAAGATGAACCCATGCAAAAATTTAAAAGCCTTCTCTTGTTTTAAGTAGACTATTTATAGAGTGCAATCTGGAAAGTGAATTTTAACTACCATGTTTCCCCCCAAATAAGACGGGGTCTTATTTTCTTTTCACACACACCCCAAAAAATAAGCACTTGGCCTTATTTTCAGGGATATCTTATTATTTTTGAGGTTGCAGGAGGCACCAAGTGTGGTCACCTCATGGCTGCCGCTGTGTTGCAATATTTTGGGGGGAAGGCTTATTTTTAGCGAATGCTCTCAAAAGCCCGACTGAATTTATTATCTGGGGAGGTCTTATTTTCATGGAAACAGGGTAATAATGCATTGACATCCATATTCAATTGATTTTTACAATGGAGGGAAGGCAAGAGATGAGATTTCAGTATTTTACTTTTTTTTCCCTTAGAGTCCAGAATCCTATAGTGTTATCTGAAGCTCAGAACCAACGCTATTTAAGAGGACAAAGCTCACAGTTATTATACAGCTGTTTGATGTTTAGGAGATATCTCCTAAAAAGAAAAATCATACTTAAAAATATGGTTACATTTACTTTTTTAAAAGAACATTACGGCTAGGGAGAAAAAGATAGTTATACGTACAAGATTCATGGCTTGGAGACAATATATCCGAGAAGGACTTGGGTGTGGCCAAAGTCAATAAGTTGAACATGAGTCAGCAAGTGAGACATCAGTGAAAAGGCTAATGGAGTTTTGGGCTACTTAAAAAAAACCTCACATCAAAGACAATTGATGTCATTAAACCTCGCCACTTGGCATTGATGTGACCACGCCTGGAATATTGTGAATTTTTGTGAGTCAACATTTTCTGAAGGGCATTGACAGGCTAGGGCAGATTCAGAAGAGGGCAACAAGGTTTATGTAAGGCTTCAGGTCATGTCCTATGGGAATAGGCCAGTGGTGGGTTTCAAAAAATTTTCGAACCTACTCTGTGGGTGTCGCCTCCTTTGTGGGAGTGGCTTGCCGCCCATGTGACCTGGTGGGAGTGGCTTGCCGATCATGTCTTTTCTTTCTCTTTCTCTCTCTATCTCTCTCACTCTCTCTCCTTCCTTTTGTCTCTCTGTCCCTTTTTCCTTTTTTTTCTTTCATCTCTCTCTCACTTTTTCTTTCTTTTTTTCCTTTATTTCTTTCTTCCTTTCTTTCTCTTTCTCTTTCTCTCTCTGTGTGAGTCTGTCTGTCTGTGTGTGTGTGTGTCAGTGGTGGGTTTCAAAAATTTTTGGAACCTCTTCTGTAGGTGTGGCCTGCTTTCCGGGTCCACTGGTGGAACCTCTTCTAACCGATTCGGTAGATTTGACGAACTGGTTCTACTGAACTGGTGCAAAACTGGTAGGAACCCACCTCTGGAATAGGCTGAAGAAAGGATGTTCAGTTTGAAGATATTTGGGCAAAACATGGTAGTTACATTCAAGTACATCAAGGAAGCTGCATAGAGAAAATGGTCACAAATTATTTTCCATGGCATTGAAACGAAGACAACAAAAAACAAATTACAGCAACTTAGATTTCCTTTTAATATAAGAATGAGCTTCCTGAGAAAAAGACCTATGAAATATTACATAATATTAATTTATTTATGGAGATTGTCAGCTTGGATTAGAAGTTCCTTGTAGTCTCTTCCAACTGTACAGTTTTGTGGTTTTATCTTAGATATGTGGGCTGTGAGTCCAGACAAATGTGCATTGTATCTTAGCAATAGCAATAGCAGTTAGACTTATATACCGCTTCATAGGGTTTTCAGCCCTCTCTAAGCGGTTTTACAGAGTCAGCATATCGCCCCCACAGTCTGGGTCCTCATTTCACCCACCTCGGAAGGATGGAAGGCTGAGTCAACCTTGAGCCGGTGAGATTAGAACCGCTGAACTGCAGATAACAGTCAGCTGAAGTGGCCTGCAGTACTGCACCCTAAGCACTGCGCCACCTCGGCTCTTGTTTAGCAACAATTCTATATTTTCCCTGGAAACCTTAAATGCCGGGGTAGTTGACTGTAAAGCTCCTTGATTTGAACAATTTTCCTCTCAATGGCAAAGTGCATGTTCTAAGTGACTATATTTCAATTTCTGCATGTAGAATCAACCAATTCTTTGAATAATTGTATAAGTCAATATGCATTAGCAGTAGCAATAGCAATAGCAGTTAGACTTATATACCGCTTCATAGGGCTTTCAGCCCTCTCTAAGTGGTTTACAGAGTCAGCATATCGCCCCCCACAGTCTGGGTCCTCATTTCACCTACCTCGGAAGGATGGAAGGCTGAGTCAACCTTGAGCCGGTGAGATTGGAACCGCTGAACTGCAGATAACAGTCAGCTGAAGTGGCCTGCAGTACAGCACTCTAACCACTGCGCCACCTCGGCTCATTGGAAACTGGCGCTCACAAAAACTGACCCCCACCTACAGTAGTTAATGAACCTTCTAGTGAAAGTCCAGGCCAATATTTGCTCTGAAAAATCCATCTCACACTATTATAGAAAATGTGGGACAGATTTTTTTTTTTTTTGCTTAAAAAAAGCACCAGATTTGCAATGGCTCAATAAATGTTTCCATGTTTACCAATGGGGTTGTTTATTTCTCTTAACCTGAACTAGTTTTGCCCAGAGGAATTCATGATACAACAAGTGCGAGCCCCTTTGTTGCTGACGCAGCAAAGCATGAATCAAGAAATCATTCTTGAAGGGTTGTCATAACTAGCTCTTTGGGTTGGCCCATCACTAATCTTCGGGAAGTACCGAAATCTCTCCATTGTTGCTTAATCACCCATTTACCAGGATGTCTAGAGGCAGAGGAGTGAACCCCATCAGTGGTGACTGCACCCATCCATATGGCCCTATAAGGATTGCAAAGCCTTCTCTAAGAAAGCTTGATCGTCCCTAACATCTCACGTAAATACCAATTGCCCGTAGCAAGTCTCTCCACCTGTGCTTATGTATGCATTGCCACACAAAGTGAACTAATCCTTTGCCTAACGTGTTTCCACTTTCGTTGTGTCTCAATCTCTGTGACCAGGGACGTGCAGTCAGGGGAGACAGAGCCTAACCACTGTCATATCTATTCTAAAGCAAATGCTGTATATTTAGTCACACCATAGAGCCGAGGTGACGCAGTGGTTAGGGTGCAGTACTGCAGGCCACTTCAGCTGACTGTTATCTGCAGTTCAGCGGTTCAAATCTCACCGGCTCAAGGTTGACTCAGCCTTCCATCCTTCCGAGGTGGGTGAAATGAGGACCCAGACTATGGGAGCGATATGCTGACTCTGTAAACCGCTTAGAGAGGGCTGAAAGCTCTATGAAGCGGTATATAAGTCTAACTGCTATTGCTATTGCTATAGGATAAGAATAAGAGGAAGAAGGCTCAAACAGTATTCACAGGAAGGCTAATTTCAATTGGAGGGGTGGGGGGATCATGAGACTCCACCCCAGGGGAGCCATTGATGATTTATTTTTTTCCTCAGGAATTGGTACTTGGTTGAAGGAAGAAGGCTAGTATGGATTCTACCAATTACTGCCCTACCTGCATCTACACCATATTGTAGTATGTGTAGGTAACAGTGACGTGCAGTCGGGGGAGGCAGGAGAGGCAGAGCCTCACCACTGTCATCATGAAAAGAAAAATAATGTAAAAGGAAAAAGGCAAGAGCTGAGGTCAGGCTGAGCTAGTTGCTCCCAGAGTCACCGTGGATGACTCTGCTTAGTGCTTTAAAAAAAGCCTCTAAAAAGCGCCCTCTACAGGAGGCGGCAGGAGAACGAGGTGCCTCATCTAGTCTGACTTTTTAATGATCACTCGAGCAGAGTTAAGCAAGGGTTAAAAGCCGAAAAATTCCTGACGTATATGAGGCACATCGTTCTCCTCCCTCCTCCTGTAGAGGGCGCTTTTTTAGAGGCTTTTTTAGACAGTTAAGCAGAGTCATCCACACGGTGACTCTGTCAGCAACTAGCTCAGCCTGACCTCAGCTCTTGCCTTTTCCCTTTTACATTTTTTGTCTTTTCATGATGACAGGCAAGAGCAGAGCAGGGACCGCCGCGAACCAGTTGAAACCCACCCCTGCTTCCATCCTTCCGAGGTGGGTAAAATGAGGACCCGTATTGTTGTTGGGGGCGATATGCTGACTCTGTAAACCGCTTAGAGAGGGCTGAAAGCCCTATGAAGCGGTATATAAGTTTAACTGCTATTGCTATTGCTATTTTTGATGCTCTGGGTTGCACTCATCTAGATAATATTTTTACACAGCTCCTCTTGCGGGAAACTAGGTTGCTACTTTGATAATGGGGCACTTGTGGTTCCAACTATGAGCTACACATATTCTCTTCTATTGGAGCGACATATGAGCATTAAATACTACAGGAAACATGCAAAACCAAATGGGCAAAATTTGAATGTAGGCAAATCTCCACCAACTATTCTTTTTGCTTGAATATTAACAACAGCATGCCCTGCCCACAAGTATTGGATACAAAACACCATAAACTGGACAGTTCGATGAAAAAATAGCTCAACAACAACAACAAAAGGATATAGCTAAATGTTGTGGCCCAGCAGGAGCTGTTGGAGCTGCCACCAGACTCCAGCAGCGAGGGGCCCTCTGAGTCGGCTCTGGAGGATGTGGAGGACCCTGGACAGGGTTCAGACTCCGAGCAGGGCGCAGAGAGACTGGTTGGCCACCAGGTGGCACCTGAGCCTTGGACCAGTGGGGAGGAGACAAGGGAGAGTGAGCCTGAGTCCAGCAGTGAGTTGTTCCTGGATGCCCGGCACCGAAGAGCTAATAGGCGTCAGGAATAATTACGCAATTACAGGAGGTAATTGCGCTCAGCTGGTGGTCATTAGGCTCCTCTCCAGACTATAAAAAAGACTGCTTGTGACACGCCCTTTTTGCAGAAGTCAACACATTGACTAAAGAGAATGTAACTAACTTGGCAGGCTGGATTGCTGCCAAGGTTTGTCTGAATTGCTGCCAAGGTTTGTTGGACTTGCTGCCAAGGTCCTTATCTGTTTGTTTGCTTGGCTTTCAGCCACCAAGATTTTGGCTTCTTGCTATTAAAAGAACATTCTAGTTAAGCTTGCCTCGGCTTTCGTTACTGGACGGAGGAGGGGGTCAGAACAGCTAAGTATCATGAATGTTCACCTGAATCTAAAGGTATATCAACACACCATAGATAACCTCAAGCAGCAACTAGAAAAACTCTGAACCCCGAACACAAACACAGAAAAATGCTCACAGGCACCATCAATCTGTAAGAGAAGCTGAAAAAAGGAAAAACAAAACTCCAAGCTAAATTGATCAAGCTAAATCCTAGAAACAAAGAGGTACTGAACCCCAATGGGCAGTCAGTGTATCCACCCGCCCACTACCCATTGCACAACACAATGTCCTCCAGAAAGGATTAGCTAGAACACAGATGATGCTAATCAGTTAATAGTCAGACAGAATACTGCAGTCTTAAGGTAGCCTTCAGCTGATGAGTCTTAAGCCTGTGGGAGGAACAGCTCCACCAGGTGAAGCATCAGAAAGCATCAAAAAGCTGAGTGGCCCTCAAGAGAGGCTTCTCTTGGAGTAAAGTTTATTTTGGAAATTTTACAATGTTTTTCTGTTGCCATCTAGTCATCCAGTGGGTTGCAATCATATGAGTGAGTGTGTGTGTGTGTGTGTGTGTGTGTATGTGTGTGTGTGTGTGAGAGAGAGAGAGAGAGAGAGAGAGAGAGAGAGAGAAGGAAACGTAGCTCTGCATGCAAGCACATACTATTTCCAGCTATTTCTTTATTTCTTTCTTCCTTTCTTTTCTTTCTCTTTCTCTCTCTGTGTGAGTGTGAGTGTGTGTGTGTGTGTGTGTGTGTGTCAGTGGTGGGTTTCAAAAAATGTTGGAACCTCTTCTGTAGGTGTGGCCTGCATTCCGGATCCACTGGTGGAACCTCTTCTAACCGGTTCGGTAGATTTGACGAACCGGTTCTACCGAACTGGTGCGAACTGGTAGGAACCCACCTCTGATGTCAATCATATTCTTAGAAAATATTAATAGTGGTGCCACGTGTCCGATCAATTATTCATCTCCTGTATTTCCAGGTGGTTTAGCCTACCCCTAACCCCGATATTTAGGGTTCATCCGGAATTCTGGTTGGTTTCTCTCCACAACTGTACCTATGTATTAAATCCTTTAAATCTTTGGAAAGCCTCACATTTCATTGGCCTGAACTAATTAACGGAGTTTGCTAATTCCTTTATAGTAATCCTCTTACCTCTCCAGAGCTATTTCTGCAAAGGTTATGCTTATCCACAGGAGTTAATCTCCATCTCTATCTATCTAGCCTCAATTGTTAAGGCATCCAAGACTCACAAACATTCGGCTTCACCAGATCAAGATTCTTGGGGAATACATCAGAAAACCTGGGATTGATTATCTGAGTTCATAAGGTAGTTATTTTTGTTTCCTAGCAGGGTACCAGCAAGTTATATGAAACTTAAAAGTTATATGTAAAAAAAGTATCTTTTACTGAAGGTTGAGAGGGATGTTATTCTGATTTGATTTTGTAGTGTTTTCTGAAGGCTGAAAGATATGAGACGCCAATCATTCAAAGAAAGTTTATGACTTTATACGAAGGCTGTGCATGCTTCAAAATTGACTCAGAAGCAGAAATTCAGAATGCAAATATTCTGAATTTGCAATATAATGCCTCATTAAAGCAACTGTGGTTTTGATGTGGTTCAACGTGAGCTTTTTAAAAAAAGCGACTTTAAGGGAGGCCCATTAAGGAGATGATTTGAACCAAGAGATGTTCGACTTTATGAGTTGAAGTGCACATAACTTAAAGCTGCCAAGTGGAGAAACACTGTTGTAAAATACCTCTTCCAAATCATTTTTTTATACCATGAATACACAGGGAATTGAATCCTAAGATGCACATAGAGGTGACTCAGAAGTAAGCTGTAGCAAATATAACAACTTCTCCTTTCATTCCTAATATTCAGGAAGTTTTTTAAAATGTATTTCAAGTGTACACTTGGGGATTGAAGTGAAGAAGAGTGATGTACTTGAACTGAGATCGATTTGATGTTACAGTTTATAATTACACGGAATCTTCACCACTATTATTATTTTAGATATGTCTAGTATATTTGATATGTTTCAATCTAATGCAATGTATTACCTGTATTGCATAGTAAGCTATTAACTGCTTAGACTCGTATGATTGATGCAACATGGAAGCATAATTAAAATGTTCAATGAAAATAAACCTACAGAGGTGTAACTGCATGTGGGAATGATCTTGAGAGACACGAGGAAATAAGCTTCACTACATTCACTGACTAGTTAGTGTGTTTCTGTTTTAATGGTGTGTAGAAATGACCTTTGGAGACAAGAGCTACAGATTAGATCACCAAGGAGCGGAGAGGGGATTCAAGACTTCAAAGATTCTATTACTGTAACTTTACAATAAAGGTAGCATTCATATTCAAGGGTTATGCTTCTTGTCTAGATGACCTCAAAGGCTGGCATCGGTTTTGCAATGTCCCCTCTTTTTCTTTCCAGAAAACTAGGGATTTATTCTGAGATGCTTCCCACATCCCTTTTTCTTCTGTGGGCTAAGATACCTTTTCTCTGATGGCAGTCTGTGACTCTTTCTCCTGTCTCCAAACGTCATTCCTACATACCATTTGAAGATGTTTAAATGGAGGTCTGTGTGTGTAGCAAAACTCATTTCTAGGTAGATATTCAAAGCTACAATAAATGCATTTAGGATTTTTATTTTATGTATCAAAATGTTTGAAAGTGGTAGCACTATTCTACGGGATTCTGTTCGGAAATAAATTCAGTAACCATTATTCCTACATAAGTGCGTGCCAGGCTGATGTTATTACAGTTTGCTGATGAAATCACACTGACTTAGTCCTTATAATGTAACTGAGAAAATGTTTCCATTTGTGTAATATAATCTTGAATGTACTGTACTCCTGTTTAAGCCAAGACTGACATCCATAGATGTTATTTTGCCAACATGTAAAAGTCGGCATCTTTCCTTTTAAAGAATATTCATCAAACCACAGTCTTAAATGAATTAGCAGCAATGAAAAGAATTAATGTTTCATGTCAGGTTGCTTTAGCTGAATGGGTCAGGACTATGTGGTGATTTACTGTATAGAGTTACAATTTAATTGTTAAGAGATAAAACTGAATCTTAATCCACAAGATTTAAGGCTTCTGTATAGGTAGAGGGGGAAAGGATGAGGTGGCTCAGTGGCTAAGACACTGAGCTTGCTGATCAGAAAGGTTGGCCGTTCGAATTCCTAGCGCTGTGTAATGGAGTGAGCTCCTGTTACTTGTCCCAGCCAACCTATCAGTTCGAAAGCATGTAAAAATGCAAGTAGAAAAATAGGAACCACCTTTGGTGGGAAGGTAACAGCATTCCGTGCGCCTTCGGCATTTAGTCATGCCGGCCACATGACCATGGAGACATCTTTGGACAGTGCTGTCTCTTCGGCTTTGAAACAGAGATGAGCACCACCCCCTGGAGTCAGGAACAAGTTGCGTACATGTGCGGGGAACCTTTAATTTTACCTATAGGTAAAAGGGAAGGGATATATTATTGATGTTCCCCAGAAAAAAGACACTTGTGAAAGAGTATGTGATAGGAGTAACTTGAGGATCTTTTCACTTATATGTTCAACACTGCAATGAAGGAATGGTTGGCGTTGAGAAATGAGCATTTGAAGAGCAAGAAATTATACCTTTGTTAAATGCTAGCAGATTGCCAGCTCAGTGTTGCATTAGTCCCTGAACAATAAAGCTACTTAATAGCACTCAACGGTTTCTAAATAAAGCCATGATCTGCTATCAGTAGTATGGTTTACAAAGTGGGGTTTCTAAGAGCTGTTTGAATGTCCTAACCCTAACCCTAACCCTAACCCTAACCCTAACCCTAACCCTAACCCTAACCCTAACCCTAACCCTAACCCTAACCCTAACCCTAACCCTAACCCTAACCCTAACCCTAACCCTAACCCTAAACCAAACCCTAACCCTAACCCTAACCCTAACCCTAACCCTAACCCTAACCCTAACCCTAACCCTAACCCTAAACCAAACCCTAACCCTAACCCTAACCCTAACCCTAACCCTAACCCTAACCCTAACCCTAACCCTAACCCTAACCCTAACCCTAACCCTAACCCTAACCCTAACCCTAACCCTAACCCTAACCCTAACCCTTACCTTAACTGAAATCCCTAAACCTAACCCGGAACGCAACCCTTACCTTAACTGAAATCGCGCTTTTGTGGGCGCAGTTTTGTCGGTGCGTTGTTGTGGGCGCGTTTATGACATCATGGTTTTTGTCACCGCGGTTTCGGCGGCGCGCTTTTCACATGTGTGCATTTGTCGGGTCACAATTTCTGCTATACCCAGGTTGATTCTGAGTATGTCTGATCCCATAGCATTCCCCCCATCCAATCATCCCTCAATAATATAAATCCTGATCTCATTACTGTTATTTGACACAATGCTGTTTATACGACTCTCGATGACACCACAGGTCGCCCCCGAGGGAACAAACAATGTCTCCTCAGCAATTAAAGGCATCTATAATTGAACAGAAAACGTGGTGAATTCAGTTTTCCAGGAGACGCACTAGAGTTTTGCAGAGTTTAGGGATGAGCTGTTTTCCCTTTGGGGGAAATTTTGCCTCACCTACCTTCTGACATTAAATCTTCATGCTTTAATTTATCTTCCATTTAATAATTCAACCACAGAATGGTGCCTTAGAGGCACAGCAGTTGGCAGAGAACCCAGTTGCCAATATGAAATCAAGCAAAATGAACAGCGGGCGAAGCGCTGCCTTTATGACAGTTTTCAAGCCCTCCTTTTGGTTCATCAGGAAGAAGCACTGGTGTTCAGGTCATGTAGTGAGCCAGTTTTCTCAGGATGGCAAGAATAAGTGACTGCTGGCCAGTCCAAAAAGTTTGAGAAAGTTTGGGATTTAAATAGCAATAGCAATAGCAGTTAGACTTATATACCACTTCATAGGGCTTTCAGCCCTCTCTAAGCGGTTTACAGAGTCAGCATATTGCCCCCAACAACAATCCGGGTCCTCATTTTACCCACCTCAGAAGGATGGAAGGCTGAGTCAACCCTGAGCCGGTGAGATTTGAACAGCCGAACTGCAGAACTGCAGTCAGCTGAAGGAGCCTGCAGTGCTGCATTTAACCACTGCGCCACCTCGGCTCTTTAAAAAAAAAATTGAGGGACGACATTTATATTTAAAACTCAAATCGGCCAAAGAGTCGGGCCCAAAAGGGATCCTTCCATTTGCAGAAGACATACTTAAAGAAAATGAGAACTCTTTAAATCCAGCAAAAGCACTTACTAATACGAGACAGGGAGATGATTTTCACTAAAACCTATCCAGATGCAGCCTCCTATCTTAGGATGGAAAATCATTTTTCAAATAAATTTTACCTCAAGAGATGACACATGATACAATGGTTGATATCCCAAAATTTGGAAATATAACACTTCTAAATATTTAAGAACTTAGGAACAAAATACAATGTGTTCTCTATTTTAATACTAAACCACCTACTATTTAGGGGAGATGCAGCTATAGCAATAGCAATAGCAGTTAGACTTATATACCGCTTCATAGGGCTTTCAGCCCTCTCTAAGCGGTTTACAGAGTCAGCATATCGCCCCCACCGTCTTGGTCCTCGTTTCACCCACCTCGGAAGGATGGAAGGCTGAGTCAACCCTGAGCCGGTGAGATTAGAACTGCTGAACTGCAGATAACAATAGCAATAGCAGTTAGACTTATATACCGCTTCATAGGGCTTTCAGCCCTCTCTAAGCGGTTTACAGAGTCAGCATATCGCCCCCACAGTCTGGGTCCTCGTTTCACCCACCTCGGAAGGATGGAAGGCTGAGTCAACCCTGAGCCGGTGAGATTAGAACTGCTGAACTGCAGATAACAATAGCAATAGCAGTTAGACTTATATACCGCTTCATAGGGCTTTCAGCCCTCTCTAAGCAGTTTACAGAGTCAGCATATTGCCCCCACCGTCTGGGTCCTCATTTCACCCACCTCGGAAGGATGGAAGGCTGAGTCAACCTTGAGCCGGTGAGATTAGAACTGCTGAACTGCAGATAACAATAGCAATAGCAGTTAGACTTATATACCGCTTCATAGGGCTTTCAGCCCTCTCTAAGCGGTTTACAGAGTCAGCATATTGCCCCCACAGTCTGGGTCCTCGTTTCACCCACCTCGTAAGGATGGAAGGCTGAGTCAACCTTGAGCCGGTGAGATTTGAACCGCCAAACTGCAGCTATGAAGACCAGTAAAAGTAACTTTAAATAACAACAAAGCAGTGAATTTCAGTTATATTCACCAATCTGGCATATCCAAAACTATCAATTAAACTTTCACCTGTGCCTATTTAAAATGTTTCCATTGCCCCAAATAAGGAATTGCATTAACGCTACTAAAGAGGATTGATTGAACAAATCCACTAACCCTCCTGTCAGCCTGGTGAATTAAAATGAACCAGCTGGTAATATCAGCTGATCCAGGCTCCTTCTCCTAGAATATGATTCTTTCTCTAATCTAACAGAACTCCTTCTGCATATCTTGCAATATGTCCAGTTTGCATCCTGTGCTCAGTATCAGTTGCATTCAATGGCTGCAACCAGAATTGGGGAGAGACTTGTGTGATTGTGTGATGAGAATTGTCAGTGTGATGTGTATTTTAAATGTGGCAGTTGGTTTTGTTTTAAAGAAAAAATGAGTTTGGTGGGGGGATGTATTTAAAACATTTATTTAACACCCTGGGTGTTAGCAAAATGCAAATAATGTCTGTTACCTGATGAAGACAGACATGTAACAACAGAAGTTGCACTGTTTGCAAGGAAGATACGGAATGTCAGTTGGTCTTACCGGAACTGCATGTCTCGAAGGATGGCGTGGGAGCAGTCACATCTGGGTATTGTCATGGCCCATCTGCCTGAAGACTGAGGTAAATCTTGAGGCCACTCCCTCTTCTCCTCCTCTGACTCTCCAGATTAACAGATGGTCCAGTCAAGTCGAAGCTGCAAGGAAGAGAACAGGGCAACACCCCACCCCACCCCCGTTGTCGGCTGGCCGAATATCTGGCAGATCCGGTCGAAGATGCTGAGATGAAGTTGCCACTCTCCATGGTCTACTGTCTCTCTGCTGAGCCAGTCCGCCTGATGATTTTCCACCCCGGAGATGTGTTCTGCTCGGATTGATAGAAGATTCCATTCCGCCCAGTTCCCCAATCTCACTGCCTCGTCACGAAGTGCCACGGAGTGGGTGCCCCCTTGCTTGTTCACGTGTGCCTTGGTCTCCACGTTGTCCATCAGCACCAGGATGTGCTTCCCAGATACCGTCACCTTGAAGCGCCGGAGAGCTAGGTCGATCGCTCTGAGCTCCAGCCAGTTTATGTTCTTCTGAAGGTCCGTCAGTGTCCACTGTCCCTGGGCTAGCTGGGAGTCCCGGTGTGCCCCCCAACCAAACAGGCTTGCACCTGTCATTAGGACCAACCTGTCTGGCTCCCTGAACAGGGAGCCCTTGGCCAAAGCTGGAGACATCCACCAGTGGAGGGACAGGAGGACCTTGAATTCTGTGTCATTCATCTCATTTCTCTGGTGTGGAAGGAGGAACCACTGCAGCTCTCTGGCATGGAGACGAGCCCATGGCACTATCCCAATGCAGGAGATGAACTTGCTGAGAAGCCTGGAAAGAAGAGCTATGGGAACAGATTGGTTCCTGCAAATCTCTAGAATCAATTACTGTCCTACGCTCCTCCGAGAGGAAAACCTCGCACCCCATTGAGTCAGTGATGGTTCCCAGATGTTGGAGCCTGGTGGTAAGAATCAGGTGGCTTTTCTCAAGGTTGACCGAGAATCCCAGGGATCTTAAGGTGGAGATTGTGAGACCTAGGTCCCCTTTGGCCTGGGCCGCTGAGGTGACTAACACGAGGATGTCATCTAGATAACAATGCAACCGGACCGGGGTGGAATGGAGATGGCCTGCCACCATGACTAGAACCTTGGTGAAGGTCCTGGGAGCGGAGGCCAACCAGAAGGGAAGAGCCCTGTATTGGTAATTAGTGCCCCTAAGGAACCTACGGTGGCCCGGTGCAATCATAATGTGTAAGTAAGCCTCGGTGAGGTCAATGGAGGCTAGGAAATCCCCCTGCCTAATCCCTTCCAGGATAGACCTGAGAGAGGTCATCTTGAAGTTGCGGTTGATAAGCCTGGAATTTAATAGCTTAAGGTCCACCCTCCTGAATTCTTGGGAACCATGAAGAGATTTGAATAAAATCCTGATTCCTTCTTCCCCTTCTTCCGGAACCAGCTCCACTGCTCTGGTTTCCAGGAGATGTTGAATGGCCTTGCACATGAGAGGACGGTTGGCCGGGTTCTTGGAGGAGGAAAAGACCCAGAATTCAGGGGGTTGGGAGCGAAACTCCAAGCGTCAACCAAATCTGACTGTCTGGAGCACCCATGCAGGGAATGTGACCTAAATCAGGTGGGAAGTTAACATTCTGTCATCCTTGTGGATTGCTATGGACATACTGATGCAGGAGGGGGTGCACAGGTAAACCCACTAGTGGCTGGCCAGGTTAGGTGGTCTTACTAGAATGGACCTTATAAATTCATATTAGCTTGGCTTTTCATTCTAGTGCCCTGGAGTTCCAAAGTTGACTTTTAGCTGGAGTGAACTTTCTCTCCAACTTCCTCATAAGTATTAAAAATAGGGCTGAACACTGTGGCAAGACCCTGTAAAGGAGGGGCACAGGAAGCCAGGCATGGGTGAGAGATAGAACAGAGGTATAAACTGCTGACAGCTTAAGACATTATAGGAACTTCTCTTTCTTGTATTTTTCCTATGTACTTCTCTGTAACATTCCACAATGAACTTCCCCTTTTTGAAATGTCATGCTTGTCTCGTGTATGGAAACGCCTTGAGAATGCACAGTGTGGAACACGGCATAAAAGTAGCATCCTGGGCAGAGCCCAGGCAGTTCAGATTTTGGTGTGTGAACACATTGAACTCGATGCATCAAATAAACCTGTTTCTCTCACCTTCGTGGTCTCGAGTCCTGGTCTTTCGTAAGTAGATTACAAACCTCAATCTGCTGCAACAATACAAATGCAATCCAGCCAGAGTTCTTCTGATGATAGAAAACATTTGTGAGATGCTCTAAAAGAACTAAAGAAAAGTGTGCATTGCAAACCAATAATAAGATATCAGTCAATGAATTCCTAACTTTAGGTATATGAATTGCAAGTTATCATGATGATGTAGACACAGAGTCAAAAGATTGAACAAACCCATCTATATCTGTGCCTAGCTTGTAAAATTCCAGAAACTATGCTTGACTTACAATAGAAACAGAATGCCAGGCTAGATTGGCAAGTATTTTAAATAACCAAAACAGCTTATTCCTAATAAAACATTTCTAGTGGCTTTCGCAGGACAACTGCATATATATAATCACACTGCTTGTCTTAGCCATATTATCCTTTGCTAATGGGTAAACAGAAGATTAGCCAATGAGACTTAAAGCCTCATGGGTTTACACTGATACTGAAATGCCTTAATGGTTTAGAAAAATTTGGGATAAGCTACAAAAAGACTAGCTTGGCAAGGCATAGATACAGATACTTCAGAATAAGGAAATAATAGTATCAGACAATAATCAATCATCAGATTAATCTTAGTGCTGAGATGACTTTTCTTGCTGCAGTTGTTAAAAAATGAATCATCACAGCTGTTAAGTTAAGTTTGTAACACAATTGTTAAGTGAATCTGGCTTCCCCATTGCCTTTGCTTGTCAAAGGAGTCGCAAAAGGTAATACACACACACACACACACACACACACACACACATACACACACACACACACACACACACCTATATATCCCATACGAAAGAAACCTATTTTAATTCCTATAGAGAAATTGATCAAGATATTTTGGAAGTAAAACAATGAATTCTCCAAGTTTAGGTATACGAATTCAAAGTTTGAAGGCAAAAGATTGAACACAACCTTCTGTATCTCTGCTTAGCTTATAAGATTCCAGAAACTTATGTTTGACTTATGGTAGAAACGGAGTGCCAGGCTAGATTGCAAGTATTTTAAATAAGCTATGCTTACAACTTTGTTTACAACTTTGCAATGTAGAAATAAAAAAAATGAAAAATGATTTGTTTCTGGGTTTTCCTATGTAGTTCTGGCAGTGGCAGCTATTATGGTGGACATTCTACCCACTGAGTATTTTAAGATATGATTGAGATATGATAGCTAAGCTACTCAAAGCATAAACAGACGTTTAATATATCTTTCTCTAAATATTTTGGGGTGCAGCAGTGGTGCGCTGCCTTGGTGATGTTGGAGAATTTCACTAAATCTTCTAAAATTAATTGATCCACTATGGGTTTCCCAAATCATAATTCTGTTCTGTTTTCCTTTGGATTCTGGACTTGCTCACACTTTTTCTGGACCTTACGCAACAATTCTCTACTCAAAATGTGCATGTCAGAGAAAATTGCATTCCGTAGGAGAAAAATGTGCAAAATATGTATAATATATGGAGTGCAGAGGTGGGTTCCTACCAGTTCGCACCTATTCGGTAGAACCGGTTCGTCAAATCTACCGAACCGGTTAGAAGAGGTTCCACCAGTGGACCCGGAAAGCAGGCCACACCTACAGAAGAGGTTCCGAAATTTTTTGAAACCCACCACTGGTCCTTGGATATGATTATTCTACACTATCATGCTCATATTTATAAAACTCAGTGCCTCTGTGAAAGGTAAGGATGACGACTGCGTTTGTGGTGCAATCAGAACATTGCGTGTGTTGAGGTTGTTTTAACGCAAACCAAAGATGCCTTTTAAAAAACAAGTTGACATCCTATTCTTATGCATGCCAGTGCTGTGTGTGAGGGAATTTAAGGTGGTTCTGACAAGTGTCGTCGGCATCTTCATATCCGGTCACATGGGCGGCAAGACACTCCCATCCGGTCACATGGGCGGCAAACCACTCCCACAAAGGAGGCCACACCCACAGAGTAGGTTCGAACAATTTTTGAAACCCACCACTGATGGAGCGGCACCAAAATCCCTGCAGAACTGTCTTCTCCAACAGGTTTTGGCCTCCTGGTTCATATATCATGGGAAAAATTGCTAGTGAATCCCCATTTTTATGAGGTGACGTCAACCATCTTGTGGGTGTTGTGTTGTTGTTGTTGTTTTTCTGTCAAGTGGAGCACCTGCATTGCAAAGAGTCTCTCCTGGGTGAGTCGATCAGCCCCCACATTGCTGGTTTTCCATAAGGTACTGAAAACAGACTTATTCCAGAAAGCCTTGGGAGATTGAAGTGATGTTATCATGGCTGGCTTCTGTTTGTGGTAGGAGTTGTTTTATTTTTAGCTGCTTATTTAATTATACCAAGGTTATTTTATAGTATTATCCTTTTTTAATGATTTCATTGTAAACTCCAAGGTGGCGCAGTGTAAGAGCCAAGGTGGCGCAGTGGTTAAATGCAGCACTGCAGGCTGACTGCTAGATCAGCAGTTCAGCGGTTCAAATCTCACCGGCTCAGGGTTGACTCAGCCTTCCATCCTTCCGAGGTGGGTAAAATGAGGACCTGGATTGTTGTTGGGGGCGATATGCTGACTCTGTAAACCGCTTAGAGAGGGCTGAAAGCCCTATGAAGCGGTATATAAGTCTACTGTTATTATTATTATTAACTCCAAAAAGGCATTTTGATTTGTGGCAGATACAGATCCATCAAAAAACAAACAAACCCCATAACTTGTAAGTAGGGAAAGTTACCTATTTATATAAAATAATTGAGTGGTTTCTTATTTGTTTGTTTTACACATTACTTACTGGAGGGGAATGTGTGACCCTATTCCTGGAAAGTAGCTAGCAACTAGTGCAAGTATATGCTAGTTTTCACTCACATAAATGTAGTGTATATTTAGAAAGTAGTGACATGACCGAATATAGGAATGTTTAATAATTCCAGCTGTTTTTCTTACCAAAAGAGTCTTATTGGGACACCAAAAGGAGATGTCAAAAATTAAAGGTGGAAAAATTAAAGTAAAGGCATTCAAGTTGGTGGGAGGGATAACAGAGTGCAATATCAACAGTACCCCTAAGAGCCGAGGTGGCGCAGTGGTTAGAGTGCAGTACTGCAGGCCACTTCATCTGACTGCTATCTGCAGTTCAGCGGTTCAAATCTCACCGGCTCAAGGTTGACTCAGCCTTCCATCCTTCCGAGGTGGGTGAAATGAGGACCCAGACTGTGGGGGCGATATGCTGACTCTGTAAACCGCTTAGAGAGGGCTGAAAGCCCTATGAAGCGGTATATAAGTCTAACTGCTAGTATGTCTTATTAACTAGAAGATTTCTATATATTGCCAGTTCATTCCAGCAGGATATATCGATCTTAATGTGATGCATGTGTACAAAAATTAACAGGATTTTGCTTGGTGATCGAGTGCAATTCGAAAGCTGTAGCTATTCTCTTAGCCATCAAATTTGTCTGAAATTGGTGGCAGAACTCAGAAGCCTGCTAAAACTCCAATTACATCCGGCAAGCCTGAATTCTGTGTCAGCGTTCCAAATATCATGCCGAATTAAGTTAGAGTCAAAGGCAAAACGATCCTTAAAGTTCCAATTTAATAAGGCAGGCATGTTGGCATCGTGCTATGGAATCCCCAATTCTGGAAATGACATAAGAATCCCACCCAGTTAAAAGTTCGTGATCTTGTCCCCCACACCCACAATCCATCACATGGTCCAATCTTCTTCTTCCACGCTAGCACCTACTCCCAACGGCTTCCGGTCAGGTGCAAAGGTTTGGGAGACAAAAGATGACCTCGAGCTTCTAGAAAGGAATTTTTTTTATTTTGAAAACAACACATTCTACCCCTTGCTTATTCCCCCACCCCCCTTTAATGAGAGTGTGGCAGGCCAAAGATTCTTAAAGGAACCGCTGCAGGCCTGACATTCTGCCCATCTCTGATATAAAAAGAAAAGTGTATCAGAGCATGTCCTTACGGATTGGCATTATCCTTAGAGATCTTTCGCAGCTAACTAGTTAAGCTGGGGATTTAGGCTGGAACTTTTTAAATCTGCATTTATTTATTTATTTAATGATATTAATTATATATTCCACCCATCTCACTAAGTGAATCTGAGCAGCTTACAATATAGTAAAAACACAGATGTAAATGCATTTAAAAATATTAAAATTAACAGTAATTAAGAAAAACTATTAACTAAGTTCACGAGCAGTACGGAAGTGGGTTCTAGGTACTCCACCAGCCACCTCCAACTTAAAGCATCTTCATAGGGACTCCATGTCAATCAATATGGACTATTGACATGTCAATCAATAGTGACAGGTACTGAGATCCTTAAGGAAGGGCAAAAAAGTGGGAACCAATCTCACCTCCAGATGTTCCAGAGGCCAGGGCCAGAAAAGGCTCTTTTCCTAGACCCTGCCAGCCAGAATTCCTTGACCAATGGGGTCTGTAGTATGAACCTTCTGGTGGGGCTAGTGGAGAAGATCATTGGGGCAAAATGGTCCTTCACGTAATCTCTCCTACCACTGAGACCCTTGGAGATTATTTCTGTATTTTAATACAGAATATTCGGAATATTCAGAATACAGTAATTCTGTACTCTCCCGGGTTTTGAAATTTCATAGGGAAATAGTAAAGGCATTTAACCAAGTGAAGTACAAACATTTGTACTTACGTGACACGAAAGAAATGCTTTCATTGGGAAATACCCAAATTCCCCTTGTTCATACTTGCAGCTGCTAAAATTATCACTCAGGTAATGCATCCTTAAGATATTTTTACCTACATGGGTGTGTCAAGCAAACATCAAATCGAATAAGAACAAGATCAAAAAATTTGCCCTTTGTACAAAAATATTATCCATATTTCTACACCAGAAATAAATGCACAAGGACTTCCCGGTGCATATTTACTTTTCATTTTACCATGACAAGTATTTACTTACCCATCACTTCTCTTTTTAAGTGACAATCTACAATTCCAACTAGTGTATCTTTAGAACATCAGCAGTGGTGGGATTCAAATAATTTAACAACCGGTTCTCTGCCCTAATGGCCAGCTGGGTAGGCGGGGCTCAGTGGTCACATGACTGGGTGGGTGTGGCCAACTCAATGTCACTCCCATCGATGGGCGCTTCGCCTTAGCTCTTACAATGTAATCAGGGTTAACCAGACAGTTTCTGTAAGCAGGGCGATAAAGATTAAGCTAGAAACAACACCAGAATGTTTCCTTCCTGCCTTCCTTACAGGATTAGCCCCGTAAAGTGGGGAAAAACAAAAGGAGATTTCTTCCAACAAACGGTTCTCCGAACTGCCTGGAAAGTTACCAACCGGTTCTCCCGAATAGGTGCGAACCGGCTGAATCCCACCACTGAACATAGGTGTCAAACTCAAGGCCCGAGGGCCAGATTTGACCTGCGGGGTACTTAAACCTGGCCTACAGGGCCACCCTGGAAACAGCAAAGGACTGGCCTGCAGTGCTTCTGCCAGTGAAAATGGAGCTCAGAAGGCTGCGTGCAGCCCCCCCAAGCTCTGTTTTCACTGGCAGAGGGTTGCAGGAAGCCATGGCAACTGAAAACAGAGCTCAGGAGTTGTTTTCACTGGCAGAGCATTTGGGCAACCATAGACGCCCCCAACACAAGTGACCTCAAACTGGCCATACCCACCCTGACCCACCAAAGTCAAACACAAACCTGATGTGGCCTTCAATGTCATCAAGTTTGACACCCCTGCTTTAGAATTATAGCCAAAAGCATGCCACACCAATAGTAGAACTATTTCAGACTATATGCAAATATAGTCACCCTGAGTCTCTTGAGAGTGGGCGGCATACAAACCCAATAAATGAATGGATGATGTTGTGGCCCAGCTGAAGCCGTTGGAGCTGCCACCAGACTCCGACAGCGAGGGGCCCTATGAGTCGGCTCTGGAGGATGGAGAGGACCCTGGACAGGGTTCTGACTCCGAGCAGGGCGCAGAGAGGCTGGTTGGTCACTAGGAGGTGCCTGAGCCTTGGACCAGTGGGAGGAGACAAGGGAGTGTAATCCTGACGTCATGCATTGGAGCAGTGGGGAGGAGACAAGGGAGTTGGATGAAGTGATGCAACGGATGGATGGATCCAATCAAAGTAACATATTTGCCAATAAAGTATGCTGTTCTTTTAACAACCAAGTTTTCTGGAGATGCATTTTCTGTTCGAATACCTCCACTTTTATGTTTCTTATGAACGTACATTACAGGGAAATAATATTGCTGTCTAAATTTTGCTTGATAATGACTGTATATTGTGTATTGGAGAGGATGCAAAGATAATATAAGTTTTTTAAGGGAATATCTGATAAAAGAATATATGATATTTAATCACTCTATAACCATTTGAGCCTACATGTCAGTCTAGACTAATTTCTATAATCCCTTTTAGGAGCTAGACACATTTTTCCTTAACCCTTCAGATATTCAGAAGAGAATTATAAGGATTTCTTAAAATGAACTACCTGGAGCTATTGCTTGTTAATTATATGGTAGCATGCTTTAAATGTCTATATTCGTTGCCCATAAATTCTATATGTAAATGGTTTTTTTTAATTTGTCTGTTTGACTACTAGTCCCTCTCCGCCTGTTACAGTCATGGAAAACCAACAAAGTATTAATTTGGAAGAAGAATTGGAAGCCCCAGAAGCTGTACATACAGGTAATAAAGTCAAAATATCCCTGGTACAAATGACAAATAACTGATTTCTGGACACTTTGCTTAACGCTGCCATTATCCTTGCAGCAGCAAGAACATGTTATAGAATAGAGAAGGCAATGTGGAGTTAATTCAATATATACATAAATTCAAAATTGTGTATGTGTGTCTGTGGGTATGTATATGTATATAAAATAATAATAAAATTATCACAAATGTAACAAAGGCAACAGTAAAAATAATGGCTTTCTGTCTGGATGGTCTCTTGTGATGAGCCAATAGACAGAGAAAGGAAGCAGTAGGCCTCCTCCCATATTTGGGCATACCAGGGTTGTGACACAAAACACATACCTATTTCCCTGGCTCAGCTGATAAAGGAGGAGAACCTGTAGCTTAGTGGCTAATACAACTGCCTAATATGTAATAGAGCCCAGGTTCGAATCCCAGTAAGGGTATGGCTAGCTGATGAGAGCTAAATAGCTTGAAATAGATCTATACAAGTCTCCCTTTATTTATTTATCAGCACAAATAAAAACAATATATAACAAAGGCAACAGTAAAAATATTGGGTTTCTGTCGTGATGGACTCTTGTGACGAGCCAATTGACAGATGATGGAAGCAGTTAGCTTCCTCCCATAATTGGGGCTTACCAGGGGTTGTGACTCTAAATATATACCTTCTTCCCTGGCTTCAGCTGATAAGGAGGAGACCTGTGGCTTAATGGCTAAGATGTTTGCCAAAGATGCAATACAGCACAGGTTCGAATCCCAGTGAGGGTATGGCTAGCTGATGAGAGCTAAATAGCTTGAAATAGATCTATACTAGTCTCCCTTTATTTATTTATCAGCACAAATTAAAAAAAACATATATATATATATATATATATATATATATATATATATATATATATATATATATATATATATATATATATATATATATATACATACATACATACATACATACATACATACATACATACATACATACATACATACATATATATATATATGACATAGGATATATAATAACAGGAAGCTCTGGAAAGAAGTCCACTAATGGTTGACCCACAATTTGTAAGTGAAATTTATAGGATTTGGAAAGCTTTCTACAACATTTCTTCTCCCCATATTCTGTCATAAAAGAAATAATTAGTCCAAGCCTGATTTTTTACAATCACCTCATGTAACTAACTCTCCACCAGTAGATGGAGAGAACCCTAGTTTGTATAAGGTCCATAATTATGAATTTTTGCACCCAAATGCCTTCTAATAGAGCCATAACACATTGCACCCAAATGCCTCCTGATACAGATCTATCTATCTGTCTGTCTGTCTGTCTGTCTGCCTGCCTGCCTGCCTACCTATCATCTATCTATCATCATCTATCATCTATCATCTATCATCTATCATCTATCATCATCTATCATCTATCATCTATCATCATCTATCATCTATCATCTATCATCTATCATCTATCATCTATCAATCTATCTATCTATCTATCTATCTATCTATCTATCTATCTATCTATCTATCTATCTATCTATCTACCTACCTACCTACCTACCTACCTACCTACCTCCTATATCCATCCATCCATCCATCCATCCACCCACCCACCCACCTACCTACCTACCTACCTCCTATATCCATCCATCCATCTATCTATCTATCTATCTATCTATCTATCTATCTATCTATCTATCTATCTATCTATCTATCTATCTATCTATCTATCTATCTATCTACCTACCTACCTACCTACCTACCTACCTACCTACCTACCTACCTCCTATATCCATCCATCCATCCATCCACCCACCCACCCACCCACCTACCTACCTACCTACCTCCTATATCCATCCATCTATCTATCTATCATCTATCTATCTATCTATCTATCTATCTATCTATCTATCTATCTATCTATCTATCTATCTATCTACCTACCTACCTACCTACCTACCTACCTCCTATATCCATCCATCCATCCATCCATCCATCCATCCATCCATCCATCCATCCATCCATCCATCCATCTATCTATCTATCTATCTATCTATCTATCTATCTATCTATCACCTGTCTATCTAATTTATATGCCACCCATCTCACTATTCAAAGTGACTCTGAGCAGTTTAAAATACAGTACTTTTGGAGTGAATTTAATTGGAAAAGCTTTTGCAAATATTTCTTTTCAATAATAAGGCCATACTTTTCAGCCTCTGCTTTTCTATTTTCCTCACTAAGCTTCTTAGTTGAACCAAAGAACACGAAATGAAAGCATTTTCTTCTTCTAGGACCTAAAGGGGTGATCAACGATTGGAGAAAATTTAAATTGGAGAGTCAAGACCAGGAGCGTCTTCCTCCAAGCAAGAGAGAACTCCTCATCAGACAAATCTCTTCGCCCTACAACTGTCAAAGCAGAGATCACAAAGACATCAGAGAACGTGTCAGTCGTAAGGTAAATGAAGGAAGGAAGATTGAAAGATGAACGGGGGAGAAGGTTTCAGATAGTATTTCCATATATTCGAGGAATATAGTGAAGGCTCGTTATGCTGATGCACATAACAATTGTCATTTTCACCATGTATGTCAGATGCATAGTTAACTGTTCTGTCCCCCCTTCTTTGCTCGTTAGCAGACGACAGGCAGACAGACTTAAAAGGAAATAACTTTATCAGTCCTCGGCTCAAACTGGCTGCGAGCCCAACATAAACATAAATAAAGTCTCTGGCAAGAAGATAGCAGAATGCAAAACAAATCTCTCTTACGGCAAAACTAGGTGTACAAAAAGAAAGCAAAGCACTTCTCAAAGTGTCTCTTCGAATCAGGGTTACAGAAAGCAAATCACTTCTCCAAGTGTCTCTCACAAACAAACCACGACCGATGATCAGTGAACGTTGACTTCTGCAACCAGGGCGTGGCACCATCCGTCCTTTTATCTCCAGAACCCCACTAATGAGCCCCAGCTGCATCGTTAATCCTGTATCCCGACTCAACTCACAGCAAACTTCTCCTGAGTCACAACAGTTAACATGCATGAGACTGAATATGGCATCATTCATGTTTGAAAATCAGAACTGCTCCAGGCAAAAGATAGATCCCATTTAATAAATTGGTGTGAGTATAAAAGCCATGTCACACAATCCACATTCGTAGAAAGTATTGGGGGGGGGCTGTGTCACAGTCTCCCTCTTTCACATATTCCTGGAATATGGGAGATCATTTGAACCCCTGGAATAGTTTTGGGGATTTTTTAGCACTCAAAATATTGCCAACAACTCCTTGGTGTATCCTAGATGTTGGGAGCACAGCAAAATCTGGGAGACAAAAGGTTTTTTTACCCGTCATAGAACCAAATAAGTAGGATTCCTATCAAAAGTAGTTTTCCCTACTTTTATATTTTACCAATATTTTGCTATGTTTGCAGTGTTAAAGACACAAAGAACAAGGGAAATGTATTCCCAAAGATCAGACTGAGTATTGAGATATGACCATTTTATAATTTTACCATGCCCTGCATTACCCAACTTGTAGAAAAGTTTAATGGCACCAAGTCATTGGCAAAAAGTAGGTTGATGTACAACTAGAATAGAATCCCCATTGTTCTAGAACTAGATATATCTTATATAGATATATAACTAGATGTTGTGGCCCAGCAGGAGCTGTTGGAGCTGCCACCAGACTCCGACAGCGAGGGGCCCTATGAGTCGGCTTTGGAGGATGTGGAGGACCCTGGACAAGGTTCCGACTCCAAGCAGGGCGCAGAGAGGCTGGTTGGCCACCAGGAGGCGCCTGAGCCTTGGACCAGTGGGGAGGAGACAAGAGAGAGTGATCCGGACGTCAGCAGTGGGGAGGAGCCAAGGGAGTTATTCCTAGATGCCTGGCACCAGAGAGCTAATAGGCATAAGGAACAATTACGCAATTACAGGAGATAATTGCACTCAGCTGGTGGTCATTAGGCTCCTCTCCAGACTATAAAAGGACTGCTTGTGCACACGCCCCTCTTGCAGAAGTCAACGCAGGAACTAATGTTGGAGGACATTATTGTGATCTTGGCAGGCTGGATTGCTGCCACGGCTTATCTGTGCTGGATTGCTGCCAAGCCTTATCTGTGCCGGTTTGCTGCCAAGGACCTGTCTGTCTGTTAATCAAATGCCGTAACTTATCTTTGGCTCGTAGTGTGTTGGTGTGGGACGAGCGGGGTCAGAACAACTAGATATATCTTATTATAACATCCTGTACCAAACAGTGGCATATTTGTTTGACTGGTCCAGTTTCATCGTTGAAATGCCTATTTTGTAGTTAACTCACTTTCATATATAGTAGAAATAATCCTCCTGATGGTACTATCAACATTGGATGGAAAGTCTGCATCAGGATCAATGCTCATTGGAATAAATTGGAATAAATATATTTACATGGAAGCTTTTGAACTTTCAGTGCTGGTCTTTGACTATAAAATATTCTATTTATATTCCACGAGACTGCATAAAATCTCTCCTTTTATGCTTGGCAATTAAATTGGCCCTTGTAGTTTAATGTATTCTTACAATTACTTGCAGATGAGTATGCAGGAGTATGAGTTGCTGAATGTCAAAGAAGATGAGAGCTGTTTGAAGCAATACCGGAAACGCTGCATGAAGAATATGCACGAGAGACTGAGCTTTGCGCCAAGGCACGGCTGCGTTTCCGAGCTGCAGGATGGGAAGGAATTCCTGGAAGCTGTGGAGAAAGAACACAAAGCCACCACTGTAATTGTCCACATCTACGAAGATGGCATCAAGGAGTGTGAGGCACTCAACAGCAGCCTCACTAGTCTCGCTGCTGAGTACTCCATTGTGAAATTCTGCAAAATCAAGGCTGCTAACTCAGGGGCAGGAGACCGTTTCTCCAGCGATGTTCTCCCAACCCTTCTTGTCTACAAAGGTGGGCAGCTTGTGAGCAATTTCATTAGTGTAACTGACCAGTTGAATGGCGAATTTTCTGCTACAGATGTGGAGACTTTCTTGAATGAGTATGGGCTACTCCCTCAGAAAGGAATTCCAGAACTTGACAGTGATGATGTGGAGGAGCAAGAGGTTGAACAGTAGATAAGTTATCTAGTATTTCATTATCTACGCTCAGTGAATTTTTAATTTGGATCCCATTTGGGGGGCCAAATTTACCTAGGAAACGTTGTGTATAGATGCAATAGAAAAGACTTATTAAGAAAGTATAGAAAGGCATAAAAGAAGTAAGAATGCCCAGGACCTAGGCTGATGGTCCATTTTTTGTTTTTTTCCTCTTCTTTTCACTTTTACAGGAAATAAGAGAACTAAAAAATTAGGATTGGCGAACTCTTCTTACCAAAGAGATACAAGGTTAGCAGATGTAAATCACCCAATTGTAACTATAGCCTGGGCAGTATGGACAATTTTCAGAGACCACTGCAGATGGACTAATACTTACAACATTAGCTTTTTTTTTGCAAGGATAGGAGTAGGGAGTGAGATTGTTTTCTCATTCAGAAGGAATTTAGCTAAGGAAAACACATATAGAAGTTGACAGATCCCTAAAATACGGTTCCACCACAAAACCGCGCTCAACTAAGCCGCATCCGACTAAACCGCGTAGCTGATGCCATCAACAGGGCGACAACAGCGCGGAGACAGAAGCACGCTGTAAACCCTAAACCTAAAATTAACCCCTAAACCTAAACCTAACCCCCCCTAAACCTAATCCTAAACCTAACCCTAAACCTAACCCTTAACCTAACCCTAAACCTAACCCTAACCCTTAACCTCCGGTAGCATCTCCGGCCCTTTGGAATGAACTCCCCGCGGAGATCCGGACTCTCACCTCTCTCCAGGCCTTCCGGAAAGCCGTTAAAACCTGGCTGTGCCAGCAGGCCTGGGGTTGATGAGTTCCCCTCCCCTCTCGACTGGTATGGCTGTGTGATTTTCGTGTATTTTAATTATGTGTACTGTTGTTTATGTTCCCTTTCCCCCCTGAGTTGTTCGCTGCCCTGAGTCCCTCCTGGAGAAGGGCGGCATACAAATAAACCAAATACAAATACAATTACAAACCTAACCCTAAACCTAACCCTAACCCTAAACCTAACCCTAAACCTAACCCTAAACCTAACCCTAACCCTAACCCTAAACCTAACCCTAAACCTAACCCTAACGCTAACCCTAAACCTAACCCTTACCTTAAGTTGAATCGGCTTGCTTTCAAAGCGCTATTTAAAGCGCCCTTCTTTCTCCGCGCTGGCTGTTGTCGCTCTTTTGATGACATCAGTGACGCGGTTTAATCAGGCACGGTTTAGTCGAGCGCGGTTTTGACGGGTCACACTAAAATACAAGGTATATTTGGAGCTACTAACATTATGAAATGTTCAGCAAATACTCAAAAGGAAGACAACTTCCCTTTTGAACACTGACTGTTCAAGGCAACTCTAAACTCTGGTGAACACCAACTTTGGTCAGGATTTGGTCTATCAACAATTTTCTGATTCTTAATTCCCTTGGTTTATCTATATTCATGCAAGAAGTCCTTTTTGAGAATACATGATGAACCCAATAACAATATAAAATAGAAATACAACAGACTCATAACACCTTACAAGATAACTATTATAATTTAGTCAGTTAAAAACAATTATCTAAGAGATCAGGCATCTGAGCATCTCAGGGATGTTGTCAGAATGTTGTTGCAGTGCCCAGAAGTGACAGAATCTGGATAGACTGGAATAGGATCAAGCTTAACCCCTTGCAAGATTGACTAGCTGTTGATATTTGGATCGCCTACTTCCCTCAGATCAGGTGTCTTCCATTTCTAACCTGAAATAGAGTTGCACCATCATCAGGACTGTTGTATAATTTGAGGTGTCCTCCTAGACGGATAGGTCCTGCTTAAGAAACAGGTGGCAGTTGTGGCTAAAAAGGGCCTTTGCCCAGATCCATCTTGTGTACTAATTGCATGCATTTTTGTACCAGGAAACTCTCCTCACGATCATTCATGCTTTGATCAACTTTCATGAGCTCTTCATGGGACTTTCATTGAAGACCCAGGAACTGCAGCAGCAGGAGTCATTCTGAGCATGCTACATTGGTTCACCGACAAATGCGTGCTCGACAAAAGCGCACTGGCGAAACTGCGGTGAGAAAACCGTGAGGTCGAAATCGTGCCGATGAATGAGCGCAGAAGCGCGCCGACAACAGAGCGCCGACAAAAGCGCGCCTTCAACAAAGAACTAATAACAACCTAATAACCCTAACCCTAACCCTAACCCTAACCCTAACCCTAACCCTAACCCTAACCCTAACCCTAAACCTAACCCTAAACCTAACCCTAAACCTAACCCTGAACTTAACCCTAAACCTAACCCTGAACCTAACCCTAAACCTAAACCTAACCCTGAACCTAACCCTAACCCTAACCCTTACCTTAACTTAAATTGCGCTTTTGTGGGTGCGGTTTTGTCGACACGTTGTTGTGGGCACGTTTATGATGTCGCTGTTTTTTTGCCACAGTTTTGTCGGCGCGCTTTTGTTGGGTCACGTGCTACATTATGCCTATGTAATTCTGCTGCTTGGTGAGCTGTAATGATTGTAGGTAATCATTAGGAGTTCAATCCAAGATAATAGTTATCACCCATAAAACCCTTTACAGCAGTGGTCTCCAACGTTGGCAACTTTAAGACTTGTGGACTTTAACTCCCAGAGTTCCTCAGCCAGCTTTGCTGGCTGAGGAACTCTGGGAGTTGAAGTTCACAGGTCTTAAAGTTGCCAACGTTGGAGACCACTGCTTTACAGCATAGGGTCTGGTTATTTTAAGGACAGTCTATTTCCTATGATGTCTACCCATTCATTAAGGGCAGTTAAGAAAGCCACTTTAATAGCAACACCTGATGCTTGTCCAAAAGACAAGCATAATTGGAAATGTGATTTTCCAATATTTAATTTCAGAAATTAACTGAAAACAAGGGGCAGGGGGAGTGAGAATTTCACTTTAGCGAGATATCCTAGAAATTCCTTTTTTCTTGGATGGCTAAAATGGCTATTACCAGCACTTAAGTATGGGCCAGCAGTATGCTGAAGCTGCCAAAATAGACAGTGTAATCCTAGGTTGCAGAACACAACAAGATCCCATGAAGTGATCTTCATGTGAAGAGCCGAGGTGGCGCAGTGGTTAGAGTGCAGTACTGCAGGCCACTTCAGCTGACTGCTATCTGCAGTTCAGTGGTTCTAATCTCACCAGCTCAAGGTTGACTCAGCCTTCCATCCTTCCAAGGTGGGTGAAATGAGGACCCGGACTGTGGGGGCGATATGCTGACTGTAAACCGCTTAGAGAGGGCTGAAAGCCCTATGAAACGATATATAAGTCTAACTGCTATTGCTATTGCTAGTGATAGCACTTGTTAATATTGCACTAGTGAAACCACACTTGGAATACTGCATCCAATTCTGGTCACCATGATACAAAAAAGATTTTGAGACTCTAGAAAGAGTGCATTGACGAACAACGAAAATGATAAGGACCCTGAACCATGTTGAGGGAGTGTAGTTTAACGAAGAGAAGGATAAGATTTGATACGGTATCAGTCATCCAGGATTTGAGGGGATGTCACAGAGTAAAGGTTGACCTGTTCTCCACCTGAGGGCAGAACAAGAAGTATCAGGTGAAAGATAGTTAAAGAGAGAACCGACCGAAATTTCCTAATAGTCGGAACAATTAATCAGTGAAATGACGTTGTAGGCGCTCCCATCCTTGGAGGTTTCCAAGAAGAGACTGGACAGATGATTGTCTGGAATTGTCTGTTTGACCAGGGTTTGGACTCAAAGACAACCCCAGTATTCTATATTCTGTGTTCTATTATGATCAGACAGAGTCAACATGATTTGAGTCCCATTGGTATAACAATGTCACCTGATAAGACCCAGGAAGCAGACCTTCTCTGTTTGGTAACTCCCCTTTGATACAACATCCTCCAAGAGATTTGAACTGCTTCTATCCTGTCTTTGTTCAAATAAACCTTGAAGATCTGACTCTTCCCCTGGCCCTAGTTAGAGAGTGTGACAAGCCCCTTCGGACATTACAGGAGATTGAAGAACATTTTTTTAAAAAATATAAAACTACCATCTGAGTTTATTATGATGCTTTTCTCCTATTCTTTTTAATACTTTAATTTAATTACTTGGAGTTGTTATGCTATTGGACGGTTTTAGAAATTTAATCTAACAAGAAATAAGCAACTAAATAAAATTCTCTGATTTGCAATTAGTTATCATAATTTGATTTGAAATTACTAGCCAAAAAAAAAAAGAGACTTGAAGAACGTTATATTTAGTATGTGCTGTTTGGAAAACATCATATCATTAGCTGCCAATCAAGTACATTATTTCTCCAAATCCGTAGAGAAATTAAAGAGCGTATTTGTTAACTTACTTTCAATTGTGTGCAATTAGCGCTTAGGTTAGTGTTGGAAAATGTATAAAGAAAATGTATACGTGCATCAAAACATTATTAAATACTGCATGATGTCACATGGTAAATTAAAACAATGTGTTCATGAAACAGTATCAATGACTAAACTTTTCTATTCTGTGCTGATGTAATTAAAGGCTAGTTAAAACATAGCTTTTAAATGGGTCTATTCTGTTTTTTTTTAATATCTGCACTCAGACAATATAAGAAAACAATTAAGAACAAGTGAACACTGATTTTTCCATGTATTTAAGCAGCTGTAATGGGACAAACCAGCACTGCAGCCTCCTCAGTGTTCAGACAGAGGGAGATGAGATAATAAGACTGGAGTAATACTTCTTCCCTGGGCACAATCAGTATATAGTTGTGTAAGAAAGACTCAGAAAGTATCTTGATTTATGGTTTTTGGGGGAAGAAGAGCTATTGCTAGACAACTGTTCTAAACAGGAAGGGAGAAAGGAAGGACTAATGACTTCTTCTGGTTTTGTCTTCAGCACCGTTAGAATACACTCTCCCATCTAGATTCTAGCGTGATTCCCAAAAGCTTTCATTTACAAAAAAAATGAAGTAAACAGGAAGAGTTGCGCAATGTATATGAATTAAATAAAGCTTTACACAGAGTGACTAATTTCGCAGTAATTGCTCTAACACATCAGAGAGACAGAAAGTTGAATGGAAAATATTCTGGCTTAATGGGTGGGTGGGGGGCTCTCAGATGCATTGCATACTGTGGATCTCTCTGAAGGTTCACCGTCAAATGCGCGCTCGACAAAATTGTGACCGACGAAACTGCGGTGAGAACACCGTGAGTTTGAAATTGCACTGACGAATGAGCACAGAAGCGCGCCAGCAAAAGCACGCCTTCAACGAACAAGTAATAAGTAACCTAACCCTGAACCTAACCCTAAACCTAACCCTAAACCTAACCCTAAACCTAACCCTGAACCTAACCCTGGACCTAACCCTAACCCTAACCTTTACCTTAACTTAAATCGCGCTTCCCTTACCTTAACTTAAATTGCGGTTTTATCGCCGCGGTTTCATCGGCACGCTTTTGTTGTGTGCGCATTTGTCAGGTCACGCTCTCTGAAATTTGCCCGACTGAACCAATTTCACAAAAGGGGAACCACAACAGAGGAACCACTGTTACCTTGTTTCTGTTCAACCTACTCTGCTTTCAGGAGAATAGAAATAGAATAGAATAGCAGAGCTGGGAGAACCATGGAGGTCTTCTAGTCCAACCCCCTACCATTTCAGACAAATGGTTATCCAACATCTTCTTAAAAACTTCCAGTGTTGGAGCATTTACAACTTCTGGAGGCAAGTTGTTCCACTGATTAATTGTTCTTACAGTCAGGAAATGTCTTCTTAGTTCTAAATTGCTTCTCTTCTTGATCAGTTCCAAACAGATTATTGTTTAATCAGAGGTAGTTCTCTGGGATTCTTTCCTATTAATAATTATCTGACCCTTAATCATATGCATTAGGAGTGAGTTAAAAGCTTCCTGACATGTTTAACCACTGTATGCTGACATACAGTGGTTAAACTGTAAGAGCTCTTGAACCAATGCTTTGATTCATCACTATATACTTTTGGCCAAGAGGAAATTGCAATAAGTCTAGACTAGGAATATAAAATAATTTTGCCCTTAATGTTCGTGGAAGAAATTGAGTTGGCAGGAGCTGATCTTAATGTCATCATAGTATGATGATAACATAAAATGAAATCTGGCTAGAATTGAACCTTTCTTCCCCAAAGCTGAGACATTTTATAAAGTGTGCAAGTGTTTCTACATTTTTACGGTAAAAATGCCTTGTTTGCTCACAAAAGCTCAGGGCCTGCTCCAGAAACTGGTTTACTTTTACCGCACTTCCTGGAATTATGTTGTGACTGAGCAATACAAGTGAATAGAGAAATAGCAATTTATGAGAAACACACACTTCTGAGATGGTACTGTGCAGGGGTGGGTTTCTCGCCCCGTTCCAACCGGTTCGGTTGGAACGGGGCCGGCGGCGTCCTTGTGCACGCGCACGGTGCACGCATGTGTACTAGCGTCTGCGTGACGCTCCAGCTGCTCCTGGACGATCACGCAGGCGCTGTATGCGTCCTGCGCATGCGTGGAAGCGCAGAACTCATCAAAACTGGGTAAGGACCGTGGGCGGGCGGCGTGCCCTTCGCTGTTCCCGGAAGTTACTTATTTCTGGGTTCGGCGACCAACTGGTTCGCAGGGACCACCGCGAACCAGTTGAAACCCACCCCTGGTACTGTGAAAAAGTGAAAAAAATGAATCACCTATACAATTAGTCCAGAATGCAGCCACGCAAGCGATACTGGGTGTACCTAGGTACACCCATATTACACCTATCCTCCACGAGCTGCACTGGCTTCCTATTGGTCTCCGAGCACGATTCAAGGTGCTGGTTATCACCTTTAAAGCCCTACATGGCCTAGGACCCGGATACCTACGAGACCGTCTTCTGCCGCACACCTACCTAAGACCGATAAGATCGCACAGGATGGGCCTTCTATGGGTGCCATCAGCTGGACAATGCCGGTTGGCGATGCCTCAAAGTAGGGTCTTCTCTGTTGCCGCTCCGGCCCTATGGAACGAGCTACCCCCAGAGATCCGGACCCTACCCACTCTCATGGCCTTCCGAAAAGCTATTAAGACCTGGCTATTCCGGCAGGCCTGGGGCTGTTGACCTCTGGATTGACGTCCAGCCCCGCTTAGACTGGGTGTATGTTGTGTTTTTTAAATTTGTCGTGTTTTTATCTGTTTTTAATTTCTTTTAATCTCTGTTTCTGTAAGCTGCCCGGAGTCCTCCGGGATTGGGCGGCCTATAAATTTAATAAACAGTTAAACAGTATTTGCAAAGGAAATTACCCCATGTAATACATTAAGCTGTACAATTTATGCCCAATATTTTAAGAATGCAGACCTACCTTTTGACAGAAGGGAATGGAAATCCAGCAGGCAAAGTGGAAAACATATTAAATGCACAGCTGTTTGAACGTCCTTAGAATACAGATGTTGACCACCCATAGAAAACCTGCATCACTAAGCTTGAGTAAACAATCTGAATTAGAGTTAGGAATCTTCAATGAATTAATTTATTAAGTCTGTAGTCTGAAAATCAGCAGTTGTACTGTCAGAGAAGATGGGAAAAAAATCTGTCATGTCATGAAGCAATATTTTGTTATTTTCCTCCTAGTTATTGAAACTTGAAACAACCTCAAGATGGGGCAGGTGGTATCCTGCTCTTTATTTAAGCCATTACTTCAACCGAATACAATGGTTCTAAACTGGGTTATCTCAAAGCATTCTGACAGGTGTCTTATTCTCTGCAGAAAAGATGAGCTGGTAGCAAGAAAAGAGACACCTAATTCTCTATCAGATGCTTTACTCTAGATTATCTTAACTTCTCCATTTTCAAGGAAGGACAAGTCAAGTTTTCAATGAGTCACACCAGCCTCAAAGTCATTAATGTGACATAGATCCATCTCATGTTGTGGTTATTTCATATATAAAAATACCAAGATACTAATCTGAGAACAGGTGAATATAAAATCTAGTTTTAACAATAGTGAGAGTTGGCATACACAATGCACCGAGAATGGGGAAGAAATTTCTGAACGGAACACTTCCTCAAGAGGACATTCCCAGGGTGAATAACCTTTTGAACACCCACATTCTTGAATGTTCTCCTGAATTATTTACTGTTTTTTCCCTAAATACAGTAGCATTGTAAAGTATTTTGCTTTGAGACTTCCTGTAACATATGCTCATAATCCTGTTAACAGGGATCTTTGTATAAATCCAGAATCTTTTAAAGATGTTCTCTTCCTCGCTGACTTTTTCTGTTGTAAGTTGAAGTGACATTAATGTGTAAGAGAGAGCTTGAAATGGAGCAACATACAGACTTTAGTAATAAAGTTTCTACTAATCAGGTGAACTAACATAACTGGACTACTGCAACGTGCTCTACATGGGGCAGCCCTTGAAGAGCTTTCGGCGACTTCAGCTTGTCCAGAATGCAGCCGCGCGAGCGATTGTGGGTGCACCTCGGTTCACCCACGTAACACCTATCCTCCGCGAGCTGCACTGGCTGCCTATTGGTCTCCGGATACGCTTCAAGGCGCTAGTCGTCACTTATAAAGCCCTTCATGGTATTGGACCTGGGTACTTGAGAGACCGCCTGCTGCCAATCACCTCCGCTAGACCGATTAGATCCCACAGATTGGGCCTCCTCCGAATTCCATCCACCAGCCAGTGTCGACTGGCGACTACCCGGAGGAGAGCCTTCTCTGTGGCTGCTCCGACCCTCTGGAACGAACTCCCCGTGGAGATTCGAACCCTCACCACCCTCCAGGCCTTCCGCAAAGCCCTTAAAACCTGGCTGTTCCGACAGGCCTGGGGGCTAAAGAACCGTTGCCCCCGTCTCGAATGGTATGACTGCTGTGTGTTTTAAACCATGTATTGTTTTGTGTCGTTTTTAATTTTGTCTGTATCCCCCCTTCCCTGGCTTTGAGTTGTGAGCCGCCCCGAGTCCCCTTCGGGGGAAACGAGCAGCATATAAATAAAATCAACATTCAACATTCAAAGTTAATAGCCAACAAAATGCACTGAAAGCAACGCAGATAAAAAGGCAGATTACATTTCTAAACCTATTTATTTTTGAAATATTGTAAAATATTCAGTCCCCCGAGGCTTTGGGTTGTGAACAATGAAGCGGATATAAAACCAAAAAGCAAATAAACTTTGTATATTTCAAAACAACAGGTTAGACATGATCCAAGCCTGTAATGCTTTTATAAGCTCAGAAAGAATCACATCTGAGTTTATTCTCACTAAATATGAAAATTTCCCAGAGGAAACGGAAAATAAAGTTTTGTTTAAAAATGGGAAGAGGGAAAGAAAAATGCACGAAGCACTCCTCCTTTTGAAAGCAGCATGAAGAGAATGTGGACATAATGACACACCTTCTCTGCAATAGACCTTAATCTTTGGAATCTGAGCCAAGGTGGCGCAGTGGTTAAATGCAGCACTGCAGGCTACTGCTAGATCCGCAGGTCAGCGGTTCAAATCTCACCGGCTCAGGGTTGACTCAGCCTTCCATCCTTCCGAGGTGGGTAAAATGAGGACCCAGATTGTTGGGGGCAATATGCTGACTCTCTGTAAACCGCTTAGAGAGGCCTGAAAGGCCTATGAAGCGGTATATAAGTCTACTGCTATTGCTATTGCTATCTCTTTCAGTGGTATTCTTGCATTTCACAGGCAAGTAAAATATGTCCTATTACAATGAACCCTTGGCTGGGTTTTCAATCATAGCAACTAACTGTTTTATTCTATGTTGTATTATTATATAAGAGAGTCACCAGTATCCACCATGGCAGGTACAGGATATCTGCATTGTGAAATAAATACATATGTGTTGTGACTCAGCAGAGGTTTGCTGTGAGTTGAGTCGGGATGCAGGAATAACAATGCAGCTGGGGCTCATTAGCGTCGTCTTCTGGAGATAAAAGGACGGATGGTGCCACGCCCTGGTTGCAGAAGTCAACGTTCATCGTTCGTTCGTAGGTCGTCGTTCGTGTATGGAGAATTCAGTTCCTTTCCTGTTTGAGTTTGTGAGACACTTGGATAAGTGATTCTGCTTCTTGAAAACTTGGTGCTGTAAAAGTTTTGTTTCTGCATTCTGCTGCGTAACCCTTGTTTGCAAGAGACTTTATCTAGGTTTATTTTTGGGCTCGCAGCCAGCGTGAGCCAGGACTGATAAAGTTATTTCCTTTTAAGTCTGTCTGACTGTCGTCTGTTAACGAGCGAAGAAGGGGGGGGTCAGAACACACATGTATACATATACTTATATATACTCCAGTGTTTCCCAACCTTGGCAACTTGAAGATGTCCGGACTTCAACTCCCAGAATTCCCCAGCCAGCATTCGCTGGCTGGGGAATTCTGGGAGTTGAAGTCCAGACATCTTCAAGTTGCTAAGGTTGAGAAACACT